>NW_018251186.1:2241-42346 GCF_001263595.1 Phalaenopsis equestris | reverse complement strand
CGATCTTGAGTAGAGAAGAGTTTGGAATTTCTAGTGGTGAGGGTTCCATGTCTAGTTTTATAGGAATAGTTAACAGGAAAAGTCCTATGGCTAAACCCTAGGCTACTAAAGAGGAAAAACTAAACCTCAACCAAAAATGAGGTCAAGAGTGCCTCCAAAGAAGACTGTCTTCTTTCGTAAGATTATCACAAACAAAGATGAAGATTCAAAAGAATCACAAAGAGGAGGCCATTCAACTCTGCTTCAGAGATCCTCAACCACTCCCTTACAATGAGATGGTGAAAGTTCTTTTAGGTTGCGCACCCGAGGTTGAGGTCGGGGATGTGGACGAGGATGGATCAATTTAATTGTTGAACGGACTAGGACAACTATAAACTTTGGTGACGAAGACAGTTCTGAAAATGAAATAATGATGACAAGACGGAAGAGACCTCAGTACGAGATACCCCTAATAGATACAGAAAAAAATGAATATGAAACAATGTATGATCAGATAAACCACTATGAACCTCTATGGGTGAATACTATGACCCTCACTCTGATTCTCCCTCAAAAGGCCGAGAGTTTAGAGGTCAAGGAATTCCATAGTATTTTTTCAAAGCCGATCAAATTTTACCTTGCTTCTACCTCTAGTGAGCTTGAAAAACATGTAAATTTGGGTGATGATTCTAATGAATTAATGGAATTGCCTTTTGGTAACTTCTTGCCTTATGTTCAAAAGTTAATTCAACAGGGACACTTACCAAAATAAATGCCAAAAGATAAATTTCAACTTTTTGAAAAACTATGGAATGCTAAAAGACAAACTCCAAACTTAAAAGAGGGTCTCGAGTTTGGTACAGTCAGACCAGTCGATGATTCTGAATTTTGCATGGTTTTTTTGGTGAGGCAGAAGAGGATTGCCTCGATATAGAGGATGACTCTACTGATCAACCAATAGAAGATGCTCGACCAGAATTTGAGGAGAAAATTAAATCTACTACTATTGAATTGAAAGAGATTAACCCCAGAACTGAAGAATGACCCGACCTACATTCATAAGTTCTCTGCTTAATGACGAAGAATTGTCAGAATTGATCAAACTATTAACAGAATTCAAAGATTGCTTTGCATGGAGCTACAATGAAATGCTAGGACTGTCAGCAGAGGTTGTAGTCCATAAACATACAGTGGACAAAAATATAACCCTAGTAAACAAGCTTCCAGGAGATTACGCCTCGAAATAGAATAACAAGTCATCACCGATGTGAAGAAATTGATAGACGCCAACTTTGTAAAAGAAGAATAGTACCCCACGTGGTTAGCTAACATTATACGTAGGGTAGCTGGATCTACCCCACGTGGGACAGATTCATGTTTTTGTCAACTTCAGAGATTTGGACAAGGCATGTCCAAAAGATGAGTTTCCACTACCTATACCAGAGATGATGGTGGATATCGCTTCAACACATGAAATTTTCTCCTTCATGGACGGATCATCGGGATTCAAACAAATTAAGATGGCTAACAAGGATGCAACACTTACAATTTTTAGAACACCGATTGGAATTTTCTGCTACACAGTGATGTCATTCAGCTTAAAGAACGTCGGAGCAACATATCAACATGCAATGACGAAGATTTTTTACAACCTCATTCACAATCAAGTAGAATGCTGCGTGGATGATTTGGTCATCAAAAGTAAACAAAAAATAGTTCATTTGTATGATTTGAGGATTGTGTTCAAATGGTTATGACGATATGACCTTAAAATGAATCCCTTAAAGTGCACCTTCAGCGTTACCTTTGAGAAATTTCTAGGATTCATTGTCCATCATTGGGGAATCGAGATTGACCCGGATAAGAATAAAGCTATCTTGGAAATTGCCTCCTCCTAAAACCCAGAAACACCTAGGTTCCTTCCAAGGGAAGTTGGCATACCTGAGATGCTTTATTTCTAATCTCTCAGGTAGGTGTCAGCCTTTCTCGACATTAATTAAAAAGGACGGCAAATTCATTTGGGAAGAGAAATGCCAGCGGGCTTTGAGGGACGTTAAACAATATTTAATAAAACCTCCTTTCTTGGCAGCCCCTATGCTAAGGAAACCGTTGATACTTTATACAACAGCTTTAGATGACTCTCTCGGAGCCCTCTTAGCCCAAGTCAATGATGAGGGTAAAGAAAATGCACTCTACTACTTGTGTCGTTGCCTAATATCGATGGAGATGGCAATCTCAAAATGCTAAGCCTCATCATTGACTTGGGCTAAGAGGGAGATAATGCCCATGCCTACGCTTTAGCAAAACTCGCTAAGCAAATGGCGTGTCCCCCGGATGATTCCATTGAAGACACAGTTCAAGGAAGACGAGTCTTGTCTTAGATTGAATTCAAAACTCTACACAGGCTTGGAAAAGAAGAAACAATAAATATAGTTGCAGACATCAATGAAGATTGGCGCAAGCCATTAATAGAATATTTGCATACTGGAAAGCTGCCAAAAGACAAGTTTGAGGCACACCACATCACAAGAAGGGCTATGTCTTATGCTCTGATGGGAAATGTTTTCTACAGAAGATCATTCAACTAGATGTGGTTGCAGTGTTTGAGTAGAGTTGAAGCACAAAATATTATCAAAGAGGTATATGCTGGATTGTGTGGCGCTCACCAGTCAGGGCCGAAAATGAAAACGAAGATCAAAAGACTCGGATATTATTGGCCAACAATGATGTCCGATTGCGTGGATACAACCAGAAGATGTCACCAATGCCAAGTGGATGGGGTGGTCTTACACCAGCCTCCGAATGTGCTACACCCAACTGTTGTCTGGTGGCCATTCGAGTGTTGAACCACAGACATAATAGGTCCAATAGACCCTCAATCTCCTAGAGGACACAGATTTATACTTGCCTCCATAGATTACTTCTCCAAATGTGCAGAGGCAGTACCATTACTGAGGTTATGACACAGCACGTCCTTCAATTTTTCAAAAGCCAAATCGTCTACAGTTTCAGAGTACCGCAAAGAATAATTTTCGACAATGGGACAGATTTCAGAATTACAAAGATCAATATTTTTTTCAAAAGACATGGGATAGATTGCAGAAACTATACGATTTACTATCCTAAAGTAAATGATCTAGTTGAAGCTTTTAACAAAACACTGGTACAAATTTTAAAGAAGACACTAGATGAAAACAAAAGGGATTGGAACAACAAACTATTAGAAACCATGTTGGCCTACCGAACAACTTTTAGGACTCCCACTCAGTGTACACCTTATAAGCTCGTGTATGGATCTGAGGTCGTGCTATCGCTAGAAATCCAGAAACCATCTCTTAGAGTTGTCGTTGCCAACCAACTCACAACGGAAGAAAGCACAAAACTCAGACTTGAAGAACTAGAGAATCTTGAAGGAAAACGACTAGAAGCACAATAACATTTGAAGCTTTACCAAGCGAAGATGGTACAAGCCCATGACAAATTGGTCCACCCGAGGACATTCTAAGTTGGTGACCTCGTACTTGTGCTCAAAAAACCTACTCTTGCACGCCGCAAAATAGGTGTAAAATTTGAGCAACTTGGGAGGGACCATTTTTCATTGAAAAGGTCTATACAGCAGGAGCTTACTAGTTACTGGACTCCAGGGAGAAAGCCCCATGTAACCAATAAATGGACGATATCTGAAAACTTATTACGCAACCTGATACCGCTTACCTCTGCATGCTTTGAAACTTTGGAAACTTTGATTGTTTTAGGGTTATCTATGTGGCCAAATGTCTATAACCTGGTCCAAATTTTGTAAATAACCTCAATATAATGAAAATTTTGAGAAAGGAATTTTTAAACTTCAAATTTTCTTCTTTCCACTTTTGAGTAAAAAACTCATACATAAAATAAACGAGTCATTTCATCAAAATCAAGCTGAAATTTACTTTAATAAATACTTTATTTTGTTATTGTTCATGACAATTTTTGTCCCACTGATATTTTTCCTATTGTCTGTAGAAAAATGTCGAGACAGAGGCTTATTTTTGGTTTCCAGGATGGTTGGAGCCTCGCACTAAATGAGGAGATGGCGCCGCAGGGCGGTACCATAGACTTCAACATGGATTTTAACTAGGTTGACATGGATTACGAAGGTCCTCTCATGGATGTAGTCAGCTGTAAAGAGAAAGATGTATTAGTTTCACTATTGAGGGTGATTAGTAAAGTTAATTTATCTCACAAACGCAAGAACGTGATAACAGAGCAAGATCCGATGGAAGGGCACAGTCGTCTGCCCTCTAGGGTAGCTACACCCGCTGGATGCCTATTAGCCGCCTATAATGAACGACTGCCAAGTACTTCGCTTCACAGGATGCAACGTAGGAACGCCAGCCGCAAGAAGCAGAGAGCTTTTCTGCGACAAGAACGCAGATGTCAAAGAGAGATGAACAACTTGCTCACCCCTATTCCTAAGGGGCACATTTATGATCCAGACCTGAAAGAAACTTTTGCTAGCCTACCCACCACGAATGAAGAAACAGGGTTTGTGACTGAAGCACATACACTTTTTGTTTCAGATGTCTTATGCAAGGGTTTCTCGACATGCAACGCTGAAATAACGACCAGGATATCAGCCATAGGCTCGTTCGTAGAATGCCTAGATTGCAATGTTCTACATTTAGAGCATTTCTAGAGCATTTCAGTACATTGGAAGAGTATACTTCAAGCACCAATGGGTCTCAGACTTCAAATTTTATGATGGATGAGCCATATGTCTCATTGAGGATAGATCGGTATGTACCATGGAGCCCAGGGTTGTACATCCAGCTAGAGGCCGAGTCTCATGTTCCAGATCAACCAACACCAGTTTGGGTTCTTGACAATGCTCAAAGGACGGAACACCCGCAACAACTGCCAACCCCTGGTATGATAGAGTACTACAAGATAAGTAAAGTAAATAAAAGAGAATTCAAGTTTTATGAAGAAGTTCAGGGAAAGTTCATCAACATACTGGAAGGCCTGAAGTTGTATACCATGGTTTTTTTTTAATATGGTGGAAGAAGCATTCTGGACTGTATCTTTGATTTAAGAGATAGAGGCCGAGCGGGTCTTCTTATGGAAAGAACATTTTCTGAGCCAAAGAAATGGATGAGAGGAAAAGGAAGAATCACTATCACGTGCGAGTTTTGCTAAAGCGTAGGCATGAGCATTATCTCCCCTAGTAGCTTTAATCATCGGGTTGGAAATGGCAATCTCAATGGATATAACAAACATTGTCATTTATGGCAACTCCCAGCTCGTCATCCAGCAAGTCATTGGACAATACATAATTTTGAAACCAAGATTAGTATAATACCATCAGTAAACGATGAAGCTCCTGGAGCAGATTCCTGATGTAACTTTCTACCAGATTCCTAAGGGAGATAATGCCCATGCCTACGCTTTAGCAAAACTCGCTAAGCAAATGGCGTGTCCCCCGGAGGATTCCATTGAAGTCACAGTGCAAGGAAGACGAGTCTTGTCTCAGATTGAATTCAAAACTCTACACAAGCTTGGAAAAGAAGAAATAATAAATGTAGTTGCAGACATCAATGAAGATTGGCGCAAGCCATTAATAGAATATTTGCATACTGGAAAGCTGCCAAAAGACAAGACTAAGGCACACCACATCACAAGAAGGGCTATGTCTTGTGCTCTGATGAGAAATGTTTTCTACAGAAGATCATTCGACTAGATGTGGTTGCAGTGTTTGAGTAGAGTCAAAGCACAGAATATTATCAAAGAGGTATATGCTGGATTGTGTGGCGCTCACCAGTCAGGGCCGAAAATGAAAATGAAGATCAAAAGACTCGAATATTATTGGCCAACAATGATGTCCGATTGCATGGATACAACCAGAAGATGTCACCAATGCCAAGTGGATGGGGTGGTCTTACCCCAGCCTCCGAATGTGCTACACCCAATTGTTGTCTGGTGGCCATTCGAGTGTTGGGCCACAGACATAATAGGTCCAATAGACCCTTAATCTCCTAGAGGACACATGTTTATACTTGCCTCTATAGATTACTTCTCCAAATGTGCAGAGGCAGTACAATTACTGAGGTTATGACACAGCACGTCCTTCAATTTTTCAAAAGCCAAATCGTCTACAGTTTCAGAGTACCGCAAAGAATAATTTTCGACAATGGGACAGATTTCAGAATTACAAAGATCAATATTTTTTTCAAAAGACATGGGATAGATTGCAGATACTATACGATTTACTATCCTAAAGTACATGATCTAGTTGAAGCTTTTAACAAAACACTGGTACAAATTTTAAAGAAGACACTAGATGAAAACAAAAGGGATTGGAACAACAAACTATTAGAAACCATGTTAGCCTACCAAACAACTTTTAGGACTCCCACTCAGTGTACACCCTATATGCTCGTGTATGGGTCTGAGGTCGTGCTATCGCTAGAAATCCAGAAACCATCTCTTAGAGTTGTCGTTGCCAACCAACTCACAACGGAAGAAAGCAAAAAACTCAGACTTGAAGAACTAGAGAGTCTTGAAGGAAAACGACTAGAAGCACAACAACATTTGGAGCTTTACCAAGCGAAGATGGTACAAGCCCATGACAAATTGGTCCACCCGAGGACATTCTAAGTTGGTAACCTTGTACTTGTGCTCAAAAGACCTATTCTTGCACGCCGAAAAATAGGTGTAAAATTTGAGCAACTTGGGAGGGACCATTTGTCATTAAAAAGGTCTATACAGTAGGAGCTTACTAGTTACTGGACTTCCAGGGTGAAAGACCCATGTTACCAATAAATGGACGATATCTGAAAACTTATTACGCAACCTGATGCTGCTTGCCTCTGCATGCTTTGAAACTTTGGAAACTTTGATTTTTTTAGGATTGATTGTTTTAGGGTTATCTATGTGGCCAAATGTCTATAACCTGGTCCAAATTTTGTAAATAACCTCAATATAATGAAAATTTTGAGAAAGGAATTTTTAAACTTCAAATTTTCTTCTTTCCACTTTTGAGTAAAAAACTCATACATAAAATAAACGATTCATTTCATCAAAATCAAGCTGAATTTTACTTTAATAAATACTTTATTTTGTTCTTGTTCATGACAATTTTTGTCCCACTGATGTTTTTCCTATTGTCTGTAGAAAAATGTCCAGACAGAGGCTTATCTTTGCTTTCCAGGATGGTTGGAGCCTCGCACTAAATGAGGAGATGGCGCTGCAGGGCGATACCATAGACTTCAACATGAATTTTAACTAGGTTGACATGGATTACAAAGGTCCTCTCATGGATGTAGTCTGCTGTAAAGAGAAAGAGGGATTGCCTTCACTATTGAGGGTGATTAGTAAAGTTAATTTATCTCACAAACGCAAGAACGTGATAACAGAGCAAGATCCGATGGAAGGGCACACTCGTCTGCCCTCTAGGGTAGCTACACCCGCTGGATGCCTATTAGCCGCCTATAATGAACGACTGCCAAGTACTTCGCTTCACAGGATGCAACGTAGGAACGCCAGCCGCAAGAAGCAGAGAGCTTTTCTGCGACAAGAACGCAGATGTCAAAGAGAGATGAACAACTTGCTCACCCCTATTCCTAAGGGGCACATTTATGATCCAGACCTGAAAGAAACTTTTGCTAGCCTACCCACCACCAATGAAGAAACAGGGTTTGGCACATACGCTTTTTGTTTCAGATGTCTTATGCAAGGGTTTCTCGACATGCAACGCTGAAATAACGGCCAGGATATCAGCCATAGGCTCATTTGTAGAATTCCTAGATTGCAATGTTGTACATTTAGAGCATTTCAGTACATTGGAAGAGTATACTTCAAGCACCAATGGATCTCAGACTTCAAATTTTATGATGGATGAGCCATATGTCTCATTGAGGATATATTGGTACGTACCATGGAGCCAAGGGTTGTACATCCCGCTAGAGGCCGAGTCTCATGTTCCAGATCAATTAGCACCAGTTTGGGTTCTTACCAATGCTCAAAGGAAGGAACACCCGCAACAGCTGCCAACCCCTGGTATGATAGAGTACTAAAATATAAGTAAAGTAAATAAAAGAGAATTCAAGTTTTATGAAGAAGTTCAGGGAAAGTTCATCAACATACTGGAAGGCCTGAACTTGTATACCATGGTTTTTTCTGAATTAATATGGTGGAAGAAGCATTCTGGACTGTATCTTTGATTTAAGAGATAGAGGCCGAGCGGGCCTTCTTATGGAAAGAACATTTTCTGAGCCAAAGAAATGGATGAGAGGAAAAGGAAGAATCACCATCACGTGCGACTATTGTTACAACTTCACAAATGACAGACAGGGCAATCTGCCTGGGATCCTCAGACATGATCAAGTAGATCCGGTACAGCCAATGATAAAGTGGATGATCAAATGAATGGTCAAATGGAATATTCTACCTGCTACCTGCAGTCCTAATAGTTGTATTATCAATATCTATGAAGAGGGTGATTGCATTCCTCCACACATTGATAATCATGATTCGGTGAGGCCCTTCAGCACAGTCTTATTTATGAGCAAGAGCAATATTTTATTTGGGAATGTTATTGATGCCATCGGCCTTGGTGAGTTCAAAGGTTTTGTGAAGATTCCTCTACTAGTCGATTCAGTGCTCGTTCTTAAAGGTAACAGTACAGACGTTGCCAAACATTGCATTCTAGGGGTACGACACCGTAGGGTGTCTATGACATTCCGTAGGATGGATGACAGCAAAATACCATAAGGATTCCAACTAGACCCAGAACTGGAAGAGCTACTGTCATACGAGCTATGAGAGGGTTGTACCTCTAAGTACATGTGAAGGGAACTCTTATCCTGGAGCATGACTTAGAAGGTCTGCTTGACCAGGAGCTCGTCATACCTAGTACAGATGGTCAGAGGGTTCACTTTTTTTTTAGCAACATGATATGTATCAGATATATTCAAGGTACAATGTATTCATAGCATACGATGTTCTGAATGTATATTGACATGAACTATATATTGTACCTCTTGAGGCGTTGGCTTATGTTTGATCTGTGACATCTTTTTATTGAAGCAGATTAATGAAAATTTTTCTCATGAATGTGCCTTTTTGTCAGTTGTCTTTTTGTGCGATGTATGAAAGCCACGAACCACATTTGGTTCAGAATTTCAATGAACAAAGAACGAAACAACAAATCTTTAACAATAAAAAAAATTTAATAGAAAATAATCACCAATGAATAAACAACAAAACAAATTTCTTCTTTTATAAAAAAATCAACCATTTAAAATTAAAACTTTAAAGAAATATTTTTAAAAATTAAATGTGATAAAAATCTATTGTGTGGATTCTCTCCTTTTCAGAGTTTTCTTACTCTTTGTGTGCGCAACACAACCATCTTTATCTGCATTAACTCTCTTTACTCTCTTTCTTTATCTGCATTAACTCTCTTTACATCCCCGCAAAATTTTGCATTCTGCACAAAACCCCACAAAGCTCTACAAATCTTCTTCAACAAAATCAAACTTTCCACATGACGCACTTCTGCAAATTCAACACCACAAGCTCTTTGTAGGTTTCAAATGTCATTTTTGAATTAGTACCTAAATTCTGATTCTCATCTTTCGAGGTGGATACCTAAATTTCAACTCTCCCTTGAGATTGATAGCTAAATTTCAAATCTCAATTTTGAATCAGTACATAAATTCCGATTCTCATCTTTTGAGGTCGATACCTAAATTTAGGTATCAATCTCAAGGAGAGAGTCAAAATTTAGGTATCGACCTGAAAAGATGGTTTTTTTTATCTCCTCGTTCAACGCCAATACGCGTGATGTGCTTGCCTAGCACACCATCCCTATTGAGGGTTCATTTGTTGACCTCCATCTCAAGGAGAGAGTCAAAATTTAGGTATCGACCTGAAAAGATGGTTTTTTTTATCTCCTCGTTCAACGCCAATACGCGTGATGTGCTGCCTAATGTTTAGCCATAGGACTTTCTTATTGACTATTCTTAGAAAATTAGACAAGGAACCATGCTCATTAGAAATTTCAAACTCTTCTCTACTCAACTTGAAGTTCCACCCCAAATTGGCCAAATTACCAAAATACCCCTCTTTGGCCCAAAATTCCATAAATTCCAAAAAATACCAAAACCTCCCAAATATATCCAATTTCATTTTCCTCAACTATCACATGACCCAATTTTGCCAATTTAACCGTCTTTGATCAAACCCCCCAAATTTGCCTTTAAAGAAATTTACCCAAACTCAACTCAAATGGCCATCAATTTGATCTCAATTAAACCTAATTTCAATCCTAAACTCAAATTCAACTTTGATATGACCAAACTAGACTAAATCCAAGTTTAATTGGCCCATGATTTGAGCCCAATTTTGGTATAGGTCAAACCCCCAATTTTGGTCACATGACCTAATCTCACCAAATTGAACCCATATCCTAGTCAATTGGCCCCAATTTATGTTGAAAAATATTTATAAAGTTCCTACACATCAAAATTATACATCAAAATCCACCATTAATTGGCCTTGGTAAAGCCTCAAATCCATTTGATTTTGGTCTAAATACAAAATTCCCAAGTTTAGCCCCAAATTGGCTAAGTCCCCAAATTTCACCCAATTGATTGCATTTCACCCAATTGATTGCCTGTTGCCTGAACCCCCAAATTGACATCCAATTCATGTTGAAAACTCTTCATGGGACCCCTATTGACCATTTACAATAATTAATTTGGATTTAGCTCAAGGCTAGCCCAAGCTAGACCCAAGCCTAGCCCCACATAACCAAAGCGATTAAAATTCAAAATTCCCTAAAATTGACCCTTCAATTGAGCTCAAAACCCCTTCCATCCTTCCCCAAAGTTGTTCCTTATGATCATCTACACCAAATGAATTATTTATTTGGGCCTACTGACATGGCTAGTCTAGACCAAACCCAAGATTTGGTCATTTGCATCCACTTGGACCCATGCACTAAATGTGACCTAACCACCCTTAAACAGCAAAATTAACTCCACCTCAGCCATTAGTTGACCCCTAAGGCTAAGGTAAAACACATCTAACCCATGATACATATTCCATGGACCAAAAGTCCCTTAAATTAAGGGATCTTATTCCAAAAAATACACATGCTTAATATATCCTCGCCAAATGAAAACACATTTGCATTAAATTGTTGTGATAGATTCCTCTGGATGCCCTGAGCACCTAGCCATCTCCCCCATGGGGGCCGGCCAGCCTAAACAAACTTAGAGGCCAGCTCAGCCGAACTGAATTGTAGAGCTCCTCTACCCTCCACCTAAGCACCACATTACACCTCCTAATTGACAATGAAAGCCACCCCATGGCCATTTTTTTATAAAAACTAATCTCCACAGCCATGGGAGGTGTGCTAAAAATTTCTTAAAGAGAGCCTCACAAACTTATCACAAAGCTTTTCTGAGATCCCCTCAGCTCCAACCCTACTGAATTCCACTCAGGAAGCTTAATTTTGAGCTCAAACCTCTGCCCAAAACCAGGACAAAACTCATCACACTTCCACAGTCCACCAAACTCCTGGACCCCAATGACCGTGCCAAGACCCTCTGATTGAAGCTTCACCTCTCAGAGAAAAGGTATAAAACTTCTCTCCCTTTCGAGCCTATTTTGATTCTCCATTTGATTAGACTTAATTTAATTGCATGCTTGCTGTATGGATGTGTTCGTCTCACTTAGACGAGTCCATAGGATCAAACCCAAAGTGATTTAGATGAGTCTAGGTTGAAATGTTACAATTTTAGTGTGGACGGTCACAGGATCACTCTATCGGGGACGACGACGGGGAGCCATTTGATCACGCGTGCATCAAATGGACGACAAAGATGAAGCCCGACAGTGCTTCTTTACACAAACAGTGGGATACGTGGCTATTGGCGTGGATGGCGGCGTCAAATGGAAGTGTGCCACGTGGAGCTTCGGAGACGCCGTAGGGGGACGAGGCATCGCGTGGATAAGTAGAAAAATATTGCTTTTTCAATTTTTTTAAACTCCCTTAACTTCAAAAATCCATAACTTTCTGTAGAAAAATCACAAAAAGTAAAATAAAAATACCCTCGTGTTCACTAAATAGAGGAGAATAATGCAGAAATAATTTTAAGTCCACGTGATGCATATTTTATTTTTAATTAATTGAACATTGATTTGGATATTTTTATTCCCCATGCATGTAGACTTATCATCATAGCTTGAATTTTTAGCATATTGTAGCCTCTGTCAAGGGGAACATTCTCTGATTATTTTAAAGTCAAAGGAGGTCCCTAGATAGAGGATCACATTTTTCAAGTTTATGTAGATTATTTGCTTAAAATAATCATGGAAATTAGCATGTTGATTCGAAAATTCTAAGAAAATTTTAGAAGGTTTATGATGACTAGGGAACCTTTTGGAAATAATTTCATGGCTCAAGTTATTTAAAATGCACCTAATTTTCATAAACACTAAGTCACTAAGATAATTGATTTTTAAGGATACAAACATTTAAATGACTTGATTTTTTATCTCCACTATTATTTATGATCCAGAGAGCTCACCATATAAATTTTTAAATGTTTTGAGTGCATTTTTTAAGTTCATTTGATAACTTAAGTTGATTTTTAAAGATAAACATCACTTTTGGCATTTAAATGATTTTTAAAAATCAAAATATAATTCAAAATTTTATAAAACTTAATTTTTAAGTTCTCTGTGATCAGGGGAATTTTATAAAACTATAATGATATTTGAAATAAAACTTCATTTTTAGCCTATTTTTAAATATTTAAAATAATTAAAAATCCATAAAAAATCACAAAAATAGTAAAAACCACGAAAAAAGTTCTAAATTGCTTCCTAATCACTTAGGAACAATTACAATATTTTTCCTGGTTTTCTATGTAAAGATATTGAATTTTAAAGCTCAAAATGATTTTTAAAGGCTAAAAATGTGTTTTCACTAAAATTAATTCCAATAAATCAAATAAAATTTAAAAAAATATGAAATCTTCTTCTCTTAGTTCTCTGGCTTTAGAGAGACTTTTCAAAAAAAGAAAACTTATTTTTCCCCATTTAAAATATTTTATACTTAATAAATATCCCAAGATTGAAAATAATTCTTAAAATTAAAAATAAAATTCAAAAAATCAAGAAATTTAGTCCAAATGCTTCTCTATTCTAGGTGCACCTCCAGTAAAAATTTCAAGGGAGTAGGAGTCACCTTCGACATGTTAGGAATTTTCTTTGGAAAATACTATTTTTGCATGAAAATAATTATATAAATTAAATTAAATTTTAAAAAATCACATTTTCTCATCAGATGTCTTAATTGACCCATGAATGAGGTAGGATAAAAATTTCAAAGTCATTTGAATTGAATTTGATGAATTATGAAGTGTTAGAGCCTTAAGTGAAAATGTGTAATTTTGGAAATTTAGCCTTAACTATCATTTAGGCTTAATTCAAGAAGAAAAATGGGTAACATATGATCTTAATCAATTTATTTGATATTTGAAACACAAGGAAACAAGTCTCACTTTCTCAATTGAAAAAGAATAACTTAATAATTTTCTAAATTATTTAAATTTAGAAGTTTATTAAAATAAAATGAACCTAAGGATTAGGGGTATGACTTTTGAAGTCAATGATTAATCAATTTAATACCCCTATTTTGATTTTCAAATAAAATTCAAATCATGAATCATGACCACCTAAAGCTTAATCTTTGCAAAATTAATTAAGACACTCACCTAGGTCTTAAGGGCTTAGTAGTGACTTAGGTTAAATCAAGTTTCATTTAAATAAGGGTTAGAAAAGTAAATATCATTTAAAATTAAAACATCTTTCAAACACTACAAGCCAAATTAGGATCAAAGTTTGTCTTAGTGTTCCAATAATGCTAACTTGCCTCTTTAACAGTCTTCACCCACATAATTTTCAAAATTAAATTACAAATGATAATTACCTTACTCTTTAGGATTATTGAGACATCAATGTTCATTGAGAATTAGAGTGTTTTATATGAAGAATTATTAAGCAACATAATAAGTTTAAAAGAACTTGGGATTTTCCACCAGGCAACAAGAGAGTAGCACGGACCTGCTTATTTCTTTAGATCTGTTGGATATCTCGGAAACCTACTAAACATAATCTATTTTCTTGGCAACATCATCCTTAATTAAACTCCTAAGGACCCACCAAGTTATGACATAGCGTTCGGAAAACTACCAAAACCATACTTTTTGCCTTTATTGAAATTACCCTAACATGCCTTCTGAGTTTCAGGTGGTGGAATGAAAAGACTCGCGAGGTATGTTTTTACAGTTTTCAACGTTTTTTTTCTTGTACTTTTATGCTGTACTTTTGTGCTTATATAAATTTGCATGAAAACTAAAACTATTACGATAGCCACAAAACCAAAATAAAAAAAAACCAAAACTAAAATCAGCCAAGATAAAATTCACCACCACAATATTCAAAATATAAAATTACTCAAAATTTAATCACGAACATAAAAAAAAACTACAATTACAACTAAAATAAGATGTCTCTATCGCATGATTGGGAATCCCTCGAAGGAGGTAACCTACGGTTACTAACGAGGCTTCCCACGGTCTAAATAAAATTATGGAACTCATTATGTTGAGTTTAGCAAGTTCATTTAGACCAAGTGAATCCAATAGAAAATAGTGGTGCCGAAACAAGAGAAATGGTAGGATAATGATCCTAACCGGTGTCGCTCTAATCAACTTTAATACGCCCCCATAAAATTTAAAGAAATTCAACCATAGGGCCACCTGATTTGACATTATAACATGACACACTTGAAAACTTAAACTCGCCGCGATAAGGAGCTTGGAGCTAGCATGGTGGGCGACACGACCATGTTCAATCTTCAACAGCAAAACCTGTCTTCCTTAACTAAACCAATCTTCCTTTCTTAGACGTAAACATCAAAGCCATAGGGCTTCGAGGTTTCTTGCTTATGCAACGTAAATCCTCACCTTATCTTTAGGCTTTTGTACAGCCCTGCTATACAATATAAGCCCTAACTCATCTTAAAATTCTGATGTTGTCATCCGTCACGACCTAAACCTTCACATCTTCCAGGCTATTTGTGTGATCATTTCACCCGGATGTAAGCCCAAACTAATAAAATTGACAGGATGAAACACCTAAATATTCCTCCTCAAAACTGAAGCCAAATATCAGGATAACTTGGGAAGTCACCGGGGTTCTCCTCTGGATCCATTACATGTCTTAGTTCTTCCTCCTTTAGACTCTACAACAAAATGTTCCAAATTTGAATCAATTCCCTTTCACACCTCTACGTTCGATCTCATTGAAAAGTCCTACCTTTTGAAACACCTTGATGATATTATTTCTTTGTTTTTATTGAGAGTCTTCATAGGTGACTTTGGTCATTTAAGATGTAATTAACTATAGGGGCTTGCCCTTATAGGAAGCTTGTCCGAACCCAACTTAATATAAATCCTATTTAGTCCTTTATATTAAATAGGGGAACTTATCGACAAATATAATGGTTTCACAGACCAAACAGATGTCATAGATTCCTTAGTTTAATAGTTCGAGCCTCATTCTCAAGTCTTGTGTCTGTTATCCTTTGGGATAAATATAGGGTTTGAGGTATAGTGCTCTTACATTTAAACTATGAAAAATATGGGGTTAGTTTGATTTCATATTTTTCTAAAACTAAATATATATGTAAATTAAAACGTCATTCTGAATTTGGCGACAGTATTTCGATTCTGGTGACAGACAGCTTCTTACGGGCAACTCCCCCTAAACCAAAAATAGCGCCGACAAGAATGAATGAGGAAAATTCATTCACATAGAGATTCAGATCAATCTTCAAATGATTAAAAGAAAATGTGTTCATTGGTGAGGACCCTTTGAAGCATTGGAGCCGAAATCAGGTGGTATTTAAAATTGATATAATTAATCTTGACCTAACCATACAGGACAAACCACTAAAGCATGTGACTCGAACGATGCAAGAACAATTCAAGCGAAATATTGATGAATTAATCACCCTTAAAGTCATCAGACCAAGCAAGAGTAGGCATCGCACAATGGCAATGATGGTGAACTCAGGAACAACTATTGATCCAATATGTGGAAAAGAAATAAAAGGCAAAGAATGGATTTTCCTGGATTCACAACTAAAAGAGTCAAGGCATGAGTTATCACTCCAAAATAACAAGTTTTTAACCGTTTACAAATTTAAAAATGACATTTCATCTTTAGGGTTAAAATTGTAAAACTAAAAATTACATATTTAACCCTAGATGTCTTTAGGCTTGGACACTAGCTTTTAATGACATATAGGGTTGATCAAACGATGATCTTTAAAACTGAATGACACAAGGTTTAGCAATCTCCATGAAGACCATTATGTCTAACCCCATTGACTCAAAATGACAAAACATTCAATTCTGGTCAACCAAACTTAATTTGAATCCAGGCTAAACCAAACAAACACATTTAGGTTCTATCTATGTGGATTTAAACATCTTAAATGCTAAATGATTCTAAACCACATTTTGACCTAACTAAAGCTTAGTTAAACCTTAAGTACATTATGTTTAACTTAACAAATCTTGATTAGGTTTAAACCACATTTAAAACTAATGAAAGCCTAGATAAACCTTAACTACAATTGGTACAACTCAACAAAACCCTAGTTAAGTCTAAACCACAATTAGACTTAATTAAACCCTAGTTAAAACTTACCTACATTGGGTTTAACTTAACAAACCATAATTAAGTCTAAACCAC
Organism: Phalaenopsis equestris; assembly: GCF_001263595.1. Taxonomy (NCBI): domain Eukaryota; kingdom Viridiplantae; phylum Streptophyta; class Magnoliopsida; order Asparagales; family Orchidaceae; genus Phalaenopsis; species Phalaenopsis equestris. The sequence goes on along the minus strand of NW_018251186.1, from coordinate 25,549 downwards.
ATTTAGACCTAATTAAACCGAGTTAAACCTTAACTATATAAGGTTTAATATCATAAGCCCTAATTAGCTCTAAACCACATTTAAGCCTAATTAAACTTAATTTGACCTTAGTTACATTTGGCTAAAACAATAAACCTTAATTAGGTTGAACCCTAATTAGACATAAATAAATACATTAAGCCTTACTTACATTAGGCTTAATCAAACATAAACCTCAACTAGGTCTAACCCTAATTAGAACTAATTAATTACATTAATTTATTTATTAAGCTTAATCAATCCTAAACCTCAATTAGGTCTAACCCAAATTAGACCTAATTAATTACATTAAGCCTTACTCACATTAGGCTTAATCAACTTTAACCTAAATTAGATCTAATTAATGTCATTAATGCTTACTTAGATTAGGCTTAATAAACTTAAACCTCAATTATATCTAACCCAATTTATACCTAATTAACCTCATTAAGCCTTACTTACATTAGGCCTAATAAACTTAAACCTCAATTAGGTCTAACTCTAATTAGATCTAATTAACAACATTAAGCCTTACTTACATTAGGCTTAATTAACCCCAACCCTAATTAGATTTATCCCCTAATTACACCTATTAATCAAATAAACCTTACTTACATTAGGTTTAAACATTTAATTGGACTTAACATTTACTAAGTCTAATTAATAAATTAAACCTTAAAAACTAATTAGACTTAACCCTAATTAAGTTTAATTACTAAATTAAACTTTACCTACATTAGGTTAAATTAACCTCAAATCATAGTTAGACTTATCCAAATCAAGTTTAATTAATCAATTAAACCTTACTTAAATTAGGTTTAGTTAACCCTATCCAGTAATTAGGTCTAACCCTTAATAAGACCTAATTAACTTAATTAAACCTTACTTTCATTTGGTTTAATTAACCCTAAACCATAATTAGGCCTAACCCATATTAGACCTAACTAATCAACTTAAACCTTAAATACATTAGGTTTAAGATAACCTTTAAACCTTAATTAAGTCTAACACAATTAAACTTAATTAACCTTTAAGCTTTACTTACATTAGGCTTAAACAACCTATAAACCATAATTAGGTCTAAAACCTTATTACACCTAATTAAACTAATTAAACTTTACTTACCTTAGGTTTAATTAACCTTAAACCATAATTAGTTCTAACCCTTAATTAGAATTAATTAACTTAATTAAACCTTACTTACATTAGGTTTATTTATCCCTAAACCATAATTAGGTCTAACCCCTACTAAGACCTAATTAGTCTAATTAAACCTTACATAGATTAGGTTTAATTAACCATAAGTCATAATTAGGTTTAACTTCTAATTAGACCTAATTAATCTATTAAAACCTTACTTACATTATGTTTAATGTACCCTAAAACCATGATTAGGTCTAACCCATTATAGACCTAATTAATCATCTTAAACCTTAATTAAATTAGGTTTAAAATAACCTTTAAATCATAACTAAGTCTAACCCAATTAGACTTAGCTAACCTTTAAGCCTTACTTACTTCATGCTTTGACAAAATTTAAACCATAATTAAGTCTAACACAATTTGACTTAATTAATCCTTAAGCCTTAATTACATTAAGCTTAAGTAGCCTCTATAATCTAATTAAAATTAACCCCAATGAGGTCTAATACAACCTTAAGTTCAACCCATATTGAAACTAAATCAGACCTAGGACTTAAGTTTAACCTAAGCATACGCTCAACCTACATTGAAACTAAAATCAAACCTTTAACTTAGATCAATCTTTATTGAACTTAAGTCAAAACTTCAACCTTAGGTTCAACCCACATTGAACCTAAATTTAAATCTTCAACTTAGATCAAGCCCAAGTTGAGCTTAAGTCAAATAATTACCCCAAGGTTCAACCCAATTTTAACCTAACTCAACTAAGTTCAACTGAACTTGGACTTAGGTTAATTCAAACCCCAAGTTTCAAACTCAACTCAAAAACATAGTTTTAAACCAACTTGAACCTAACTCAAACCTGGTCGAACTTAAAATTCTTAGATTCAACTCAAGTTAACTTAAATCTTAGGTTTAATATTGGCCTAAACTGAATTTAGATCTTACTAACGTTAGCTCTAAAGAAATTTTAACACTTACCTACATTGGACTAAAATCATTTTATTTATTAGGTTCTTCTTACATTGAACCTAAATTCCTTAAGTCCTATATTGGACTTAAACCATTTTAATTTTAGGTTCTACTTACATTGAACCAAAATTCCTTAAATCCTAAATACATTGGACTTAAACAAATTTAATCTTTATGTTCCACCTAAATTGAACCTAAAACATCTTAAGTCATACCTATGTAATACTTAAACCATATTAAATCTTTAGGTTCTACCTACATTGAACCTACATCATTTTAAGTCCTACCTACATTGGACTTAAACCATTTTTAATGATCAGTTTCTACCTACACTGAACCTAAATCACATTAAGTCCTAAATACATTGGACTTAAACCATTTTAATCATTAGGTTCTACCTACATTGAACTTAAAACACCTTAAGTACTACTTATATTGGACTTAAAACACCTTAAAACCTACTTACATTTGACTTAAAACTTTAGGTTATACCTACATTGGACCTGAATCATCTTCATAACTTAGGTTCACCGAAATTCAACCTAAATTTTAGGTTTTAAGTAAACTCTTTCAGCTCTAATCAACATATGACCTAAAATAAATGACATCACAAAATCCAACTCACTGAGTTAAATGACATAAAAATTAACCTTAAAAGATGTTAAAACTTAAACTTGAACATCAATGCTCAAATTTATGAAGATTTCCTGGATGCCGCAATCTGTCATTGCTGACAAGAATCTTCTGGTCCTGGTTTAAACTCCTTTCGGACTACATAAATTTGAATATTTTTACCACCCCAAGACAATGGATCCATAGACATCTTTATCGAGTCATTTAAAAATTATTCAACTAATTAAAATACCAACTAAAAATTGATAAATTTGAAAACATTATTCTATGCTAATCGTGTTTTATTTTGCAGGTGTTGACCTTACTTTTGGTTGAGGTCTAGCTTTTCCTCTATATTAGCCTATGGTCTAGCTATTAAACTTTCTTGTTGACTATTCCTAGTGGACTAGAAAAGTAACCTTGATCGTTAGAAATTCAACACTCTTTTCTGCTCAACTTGAAGTACCACATATTGGTCCTAACCTCTAGCACTTAGTAGGTGTGGTCAATATCGTGGAGCTCAAGGAGAGTTCCCATAGGATTTTCAAGCCTTAAGATTAACCCTGGTTGGTCTGGCCATGGTTATCCTAGTTTGCACATACTACACTTTCTCACACACCACAAACCCTAAGTGATTTGGACTCCTCACTCCTTTTGGAGAGCTCATATGGGTAGACCTATACCCCTAGTCCTTGGCTAAGAGGGCTATGACCAGCATATTGAACATTAAAAATGAATCATCATATGGCTTTTGTTTGTTTGGCATGACTTCATGGCTCACTTACCCATCTTAGCCCATAATTACAAAATTACCAAAATACCCCCACAACCTAAATTTTTTACAAAAATCCCAAAATTGCCCAAAACACACAAATTTATCAAAAATTTATTTCAAATCACTCACCATTACCTAAATTAACCAAAATTCACCAAAACCACAAGATTCATAAAATACACCCAAATTTGCAAAAATTATCAAAATGCCCCTTATGACGCAAAAATTCCAAAAATTCCAAAAATTTCAAAAAAATGCCAAATCATCTGAAATATTCCTAATTTCAATTTTAAACCATCAAATTGACTCAATTTGACCAAATTGACCCAATTTGACCAAAAGCCCCAAATTGGCCTTAAAGGCCCAATTTCCCAAAATTAGCGTCATTCTTGACCCAATTGACCCCAATCTTGTTCAATTTCAATTCCAATTCAAAATGCAACATCTCTAATCCTAATATAAATTAAAACTAAGCCCAATTTGACCTAATTGCAGGCTCAATTTCACCTAAACCCAAGTCTAACCCAAAATCCCTGAATGGACCCTATGTCCAAATTCCACCAATTTGGCCTTCAGTTCAAATCAAAATCACTTAAAATCCTTTCAAAACTTTTCATGAAATCTCCCTATACCAAATTAAATATTTTATTGACCCAGGCTTTCGGCCAAATTCACCTTTAACTTTAAAAGCCCAAGCACACCACATTTAATTCCAAAAGCCTAAATTCAAATCCCACATGACATGAAATTTCTTCCCATCATCCATTTGATTAAATCAAACCATACTCCTTGAAATTCATCATTTGATCACACAAAATCAAGCCTCATAAAAATTTTCACAAAATTACCCCATAAATCCAAAAAAACCCTTTTCATGCAAATTCACCAAGCCAAAGGGAAGCCATGAAGCCATTCCCAAGCCATAAGTGAGCCATGTAAGCTTTGCCACCACACCAAGCTATTAATGGAAAAAGGAAAAGCCACTTTGAAGCCTCCTTAAAAAGGTTTTGGCCCTTTTATTGACACACTTAAACCTATGCTTAGCTCAAATCCTTTGGATGGAGACCCATCCACATCATTTCAGCTGGCTCACCTACCCTTAATCAGCCATGGGGAGTCACCAAAGATATTTCCATGAGGCTAAACCCAAGCTTAACCCAACCTAGCCAAAAGCACCTTCCATTTAATTAGTAATATTTACACATATCAACCTCAAATTAATTGCATCATGAACTAACCCTGACCTCTCTGAGCTAGCTGACCACCTTGGCTGCCTGAAAATTCAACTCAGAGAACTCCACCTAGGCCAAAACTAAAAATTGAACCCAACCAAGCTGGCTCATGACAATAGGTTCATTGCTCTTTTCTTCCCTCCACCAAAGAAACTCTTGGCACCCACTGGCCAACCATGGTGGCCTCTTCTTCCCCCTTTATTTAAACTTACCCACCATGGCTAATGGGGGAGAGCTTGAAATTCCTTGGGGTGACTTTGCCAAATTATTCCCAGAGTTTCGTCAAGACCCCTTGATTTCAATACAACCATCCTCTAGCCCTCAAACCCATAGCTTTACCTCAATTTTAGAGCTCAAAATCAAGCCCAAAATAAGACATCCCTTTAGACTCCACTAATGTCAAATTAATTGCACCCACACCATCCCCTAAGTAAGAGAAGAAGATCCCCTATAAAAGCCGCATCACAAGACCACCTTAAGGTAGAGTTTGATCAGCACCCCAAATCAGCCTTGATCTATTTCATGCTTAGGCAATTCTCCACGGCACAAGGCTTCATCTAGAAGCTCTCTAGACTCAACTCAAGGTTTTTGAAGCATCCAATCAACGTAACACCTCTTGGGAAAATGTATTGAACTCTCCCCTTAAATCAATATTAGTTTAATTCTCTATGTTTATAGACTTGATTTAAGGCTTGATTAACCATATGGATATTTTCTACTAGTCAAGACGAGTCGATAGAAGAAAACCTCACTTAATTTGGTTGAGTATTGAGAGAGATATTAAGGTACAAAGTTGGACGGTTCTTGTGCTAGGAATTTTGGGATGATGAGTGGATGTCATCTGTTTCTACGTGTATTACACGGTCAGATGAGATAGTGTGAGATCGATGGATTGAACGGAACAGCGGGATGCGTGGCAGCTGACTTAGACGGCGACACCGAACCAGAAGATGCTATATGGAAAGTTCAGAGATGTCGAGGACTGTATGGCACCACATGATTTAAATAGAAAAAAAAAGGGATTTTCTTTATTTATTTAATGAACAGAACTTTAAAATCCTAATCTTGCTGTAGAAAAATCATAAAAATAAAATAAAAATATCCTCTTGATCAATGAACAGAGGAGAACAATGTGGAAATGGTTTCATATTTGTTTGATGCATGTAATATTTTTAATTAATTAAATGGTGTATTTATTTTTAGATATTCCATTTGCATAGACATTTCACCATGACCTGATTTTTGGGGATTTACCTCTCTCTGTCATGAGGGATCCTCCTTGATTTTTCCAAGGTCAGAGGAGATCTCTAGGCAAAGATCTCTATTTTTCAAGTGTGTCATGCCTATGTTGATAAAATAATTATAATAATTAAAATATTGATTAGAAAAATTCAAAACTTGTTTTGGTAGGTTCACTGTGGTCAGAAAACCCTAGGATGTCTTAATTTTTAGGTTCAAAATTAGGGTTTCACATGGGGAATTAGGGCAAGAAGACAGTGGAGCTGAGATTCTCTATGTTGTGGGGGGAGTTTGGATTCATATGGAAAAATTTTCATTAAAGTTGGTTTCGGCATCCCTTCTAGCCGTGAGGGATGACTTCTTAAATACAGTAGCCATGGCGCTTCAATTTGGCTATCCAGTGGGTTAGCCTAGCTGTTTAGGTGGAGGGAAGAAAGCCTCAAGCTTTCAATTGGATTGGGACAACTTGCATGTGCTTAATTGGGTGTTCGACCATTTTTGGCCTTCACATGTTAGTGTTTTCCGGCGACTCCAGTGGTGATTGGCAAATGTTCAGTCACTTCTTGGCTCAAGGAACTCAGGGGTGTTTAATTATAATTTACTCCCATAAGCAGGCAATGATGGAAGAGATTTTGTGGTTAAAGCCTAAAAATGGGAATGAATTCATTAATTTAGGGATCCATTGCTCCATAGGTTGTTTGGGTGGGCGAAAGGGGTTTAGCCTGGTCAATAGAGTTTGCTTAGTGGCTCTGGAGTCATCAACTTGGTGGCTTTAAGATGGCTAGGTCAATTTTGTGCATGGGTTCAATTTGGATTCAATTGACCCAAGACTGGGTTTAGGTTAAGCTAGCCAGCACCTTAAGTCCAACTAATTTATCAACATTATGTAGATGATTGCAATGCTAGTTTTTAGTGAACGATTAAAATGATTTTAGGATTTTGAGTTGAATTGGAAGCTCAATTTGAAGGATTTTGGGATTTTGGTGAATTTGGGCATGTTGGGCTAGACTTAGGTCTAGGTTGGGCTAAGGTTTGGCTAAGTCCAAATTGATTGTTGAAGATGGTCTATGGGAACATCATGAAGAGTTTTTAACATAATTTGGGTGTCAATTTTGGGTTTAGAGCGATTAATTTGGTGGAATTTTGGGATATAGCCAATTTAGGGCAAAATTGGGACTTTTTGGACTTGGGTTAAAATTGAATTCAATTGAGGATTCACCAAGGCCAATTTAAGGTCAAGTTTGATGTGTAGGATTGTTATGAAGAGATTTCAACATAAATTATGGCAAATTGAGTAGGGTATGGGGTTCAATTTGTTGGGATTTAATCATAGGCCAAAATTTGGCTCAAAGCATGGGCCAACTAGGCATGAATTTTGTTTAAGTCAGTCCTATGAAAGGTGAATTTGAGTTTAGGATTGAAATTGCTGGACATTGAGACCAATTTGATGGACAGTTGAGGGTAAATTTGGGAAAGTTGGGCCTTTAAAGGAAATTTGGGGGTTTTGGTCAAAATGGTCAAATTAGATTCAATTGGAGGGTCCAAATTAGTTTTAGAGACTTTTGAAGTTCCAGACTAACACCTAAAGTCAACTGTAAGGTCAATCAGTTCTATGGGCACTCATCTTGAGCTTCCTCATACTGTCCCCTCCTACTAAGTGCTAGAGGTTAGGAACAATATGTGAAACTTCAAGTTGAGCAAAGTGGAGTGTATAATTTCTAATAGTGAGGGTTCCTTTTATATTTTTCTAGGAATAGTCAACAGGAAAGTCTTATGGCTAGAACCTAAGCTACTAAAAAGGAAAAGCTAAACCTCAACCAAAAGTGAGGTCAGCAAATGGACCCCCAATAGGTGAAGTTTGTTGGGCAAGCACACCGCGTGTATTTGAGTTGACCGATGAGATCAACAAAACCAATATAGACTTCTAAGTTATTAAACCTAGAAAGAGGTGTAGAATTTTGTGTGTTATTTTTTTCTATCGGGGAATTAAGAAGTGAATATCTGATCAGCATCGAGGATTAAGAACTCTCGCTAGAGATTAGAGAGTGGGTGTTGAGCTATCACATTTTAGGATTTTATAGAGGATGAGACTCAGTGTTTAGGTGATGACCCCAAAGATTGTGAAAAGGATGCCATTATGGGGGTCTTATTCTTACCTCAAAAGGTGTGAGTAGAGAATTGGATTCCATGGAGGGAGTCTTATATCAATCTTGATGATGTAGGTAGAGATGTGGAAGCCATGGAGGGGGGCCTTACACCAACCTCGAAGATGTAGGTAGAGAATCAAAAGCCATGGAGGGGGCCTTACACCATTATCAAAAGGTTGAGAATAGGATGCGATGTTTTATAAAGGGGAGCCTTACTCCTATCTCGAAGATGTAGGTAGAGAATTGGAAGCCTTAGAGGGGGTCTTACACTAACCTTGAAGATGTTGGTAGAGAATTGGAGGCCATAGAGGGAGCCTTACACAATATTAAAAGGTTGAGAATAGGATGTGATGTTCGATAAAGGGGAGCCTTACTACTATCGTAGAGAATCAGAAGCCATGGATGGGGCCTTACAATAATCTCAAAAGGTTGATAATAAGATGCGATGTTCCATAAAGGAGAGCCGTACTCCTATCTCAAAGATGTATGTAGAAAATTGGAAACCATGGAAGGGGCCTTACACCAACCTCGAAGATGTAGGTAGAGAATCTAAAGCCATGGAGGGGGCCTTACACCAATCTCAAAAGGCTGAGAATAGGAAGTGATGTTCTAAAAAGTGGAGCCTTATTCCTATCTAAAAGATATAGGTAGAGAATAGAAAGCCATGGAGTGGGCCTTTCATGATGTCGTGGAGGGGACTTACACCAATCTTGAAAAAGGTTGAGAATAGGATGTGATGTTCCAAAAAGGGGAGCCTTACTCCAATCTTAAAGATGTAGGTAGAGAATTGGATACCATGGAGGGGGTCTTACACCAATCTCAAAAGGTTAAGAATAGGATGCGATTTTCCATAAAGGGGAGCCTTACTCTTATCTCAAAGATGTAGGTAGACAATTAGAAGCCATGAAGGGGACCACCAATCTTAACGATGTACATAGAGAATTGGAAGCGATGCAGGGAGCTTTACACCAACCTCAAAGTTGTAGGTAGAGAATTGGAAGCCATGGAGGGGGCCTTACACCAACCTCAAAGATGAAGGTAGAGAAGCCATGGAGGTGGCCTTACACTAACCTCGAAGATGTAGGCAGAGAATTGGAAGCCATGGAGGGGGACTTACACCAACATCAAAAGGTTGAGAATAGGATGTGATGTTACGTAAAGGAGAGCCTTACTCTTATCTCAAAAATGTAGTTAGAGAATTGGAAGCCATGGAGGGGGCCTTACGCCAACCTCAAAAGGTTGTGAAAAGGACAATATTGTTTCGATATTGGCCTCGAGGGCAGGAATGTAGTGCAGAAAGTTTGTGTTGTTGAATTTGTAAAAGTGTGTCATGTAAAAAGGTTGACATTGGTGAGGATGATGTGTAAAATTTTGTGAAGTTTTGTGCAGAATGTGAAGTTCAGCAAGGATATGAAGAGAATTTGTGCAAACAATAGGGAATGTGAAGAAAATTAGTGTAGATAATGATAGTCATGCTGTGCGAGCAAAGAGTAAGAGACCTCAAAATTGAGAGAATCAACTCGACAAACTTATTTTATTTTCATTTTTTTTTATAATTTTTAATTATCAAAATAAGTTTTCAACTTAAAAAATTTTTTTTTGAATGATTTTTTTTAAAAGAGTATTTTATTTGAATGTTATTATTATCAAGTTTTTATTGCTTTGTTCTTTGTTCATTGTAGTCCCGAACCAACGTATGGTTCTGTGGCTTTTATCCATCACACAAATAAGGACAATTGAACAAATAGATAAAATCCTGAAAGAAATTTCATTAATCTGCTCCAATAAGTGTTATAGATTGAGTGCAGGCCAAAGCCTCAAAAAGTACAATTATGCTGACTGCATCAAAGTACATCCAAAAATATACCATGCTGAGAACACATCATAGGCTGAACATGTATAATATATATCATATCTATTGTGTTGAAATGTAGTAAAAAAGAATCCTCTGAGTGTCTGTCTCTGGTGGGGTAAGCTCCTGATCGAGCTAACCTACTAAGCCATGCTCCAAGACAAGAGTTCCTTTTGCACGTGCTTAAAGGTGCAACCCTCTCATAGCTCGTAAGGCAGTAACTCTTCCAACTCTGGGTCTGGCCGGAATCCGTATGGCATTTTGTTGTCATCCATTCTTCAGAAAGTCACAGATACTTTACGGTCTTGTGTCTCTGGAATGTAGTGTTTGGCGATGCCTGCTCCATTTCCTTTAAGAACCATCACTGAATCCACTAGTAGTGGAATCTCCACGGATCCTTTGAATTCACCGGGGCCGATGACATATATCGCTTTTCCAAATAGAATGTTGCACTTGATCATGAAACAGACCATGCAGCAAGGTCTCACAAAGTCATGATGGTCAATGTGCAGGGGTATGCAGTCGTCTTCATCATATATTTTGATAATACAGCTGTTGGGAATACAGTCAGCTGGGAGTATGCTCTATCGGACCATTATCTTAATCATCCATTTCATCATGCGGGGTAACGGATCCACCTAATCATGTCTCAAAATCCCATGAGGATTTTCTTGTTTGTCTTTAGCGAAGTTGTAACAACAGCCATATTGTATGATGATCTTGCCCTTTCCAAACATCCATTTTCGTGGCTGGAAATAGGTTATTTCCATCAGCAGGCCTGCTCGACCCCTGTCTCTTAAATCAAAATGCAGTCAAAAATACTTCTCTCATCTCTTTCATAAGAGATCTTGATATATATCTCCAAGCCTTCTAGTATATTAATGAACCTTCCTTGAAATTTTTCATAGAATTTAAAATCCCTTTTGTTTACTTTACTCATTTTACAGTATTCTTTCATGCTAATGATTGGCGGTTGTCAAGAATGTTCCCTCATTTTAGTATCAGCAGAAATCCAAGCTGGTATTATCTCATATGCCGCAGAGCATACTACACTGTGTCTAACAGGATATACAGCTCTGTATCCAATGGGACATATGGTTCCCCCATTAGGTTAACAGCGGTCTAAAATCCATTGTCAATGGATGCATGCTCCTCTAAAGCACTATAACAGTCTAGGTGGAGGACGTTGCAGTCCGGGTATTCCATAAATGCCCCGATAGCTGGTGTACGTGCAAGTATCTTGGCGTTGCATGTCGAGCAACCTGTACAAAGAACATCTGAAACTGGCAGAATCTCGGGCTTTGTAATGAATCTGGACTCATCGACTATAGCAGGTAAGCTGGAAGAGGTCTCTCTCATGCTAGATTGTATATACTTCTCTAAGTAATAAGGGTGAGCAAACTTTCCATCTCTTTCTAGTGTTTCTCTCTTCCCGTAAGAAAGCCCTATGCTTTTGGTAGTTAGTATTTCTGCGCTGAGATCTTTGTAGTGGTGCATCTGACTCTTTCATTATTGGCAGGGACTAGGCCTCTGGTTGGCATAGCTATCCCTCAATCGGGTCTTGTTGTACTATCACATTTATCCCCTTCAGTGAGGAACTGTCTTTGGTGCTGAACCTTAGTAGCAATTGTAGCTACTCCTTTTTCTGATAGCTAACTACGTCCATGAGGGGCCCTCATAGTCCATGTCAACTTGACTAAAGTCCATGTCAAAGTCTATGGTGCTGCTTTGTGGCACCATTTCCTTGTTGAGTATGAGGTTTCAGGCATCATTAAAAGGGAAGATTAGCCTCTGGCCTGACATTTCTTTGCAGAGAATAGGAAAAATATCAGTGAGTTGAAACGTAACGAAAACAAAAAAAATTAAAGTTTTTATTAAAGAGGATTTAAATTTAAGTTGTGAGAAAATTAATTCTTCATGTATGTATTTTTTTTAATTTATTAGAATATCAGATTTAGAAAAGATAAAATTGAACTGTATAATTTCAAAAATTTCCATTAAGTTGAGGTTAATTTTATTATTAAATTTTTTGACCCGGTCAGAGACGTTTGACCAAATAGAAAACCAAGAATAAAGAAAATTTCAAAATTTCAAATCAAGCGATGTGAAGCAATGTCAGGTTACATAGTATGCCTTCAGGTATCATCCATTGATTGCCAGCAAGGGTCTCTCACCAGAAAAATCTACTAGATGCTGGGCTCCTCTTGTGTAGACCTTTTCTATGACAAATTGTCCCTCCCAAGTTCACTTAAATTTTCCACCTATCTTGCGGCATGCAAAAATTGGTCTTTTGAGCACGAGGACAAGGTCACCAACTTTGAATGTCCTTGGGCAGACCAACTTGTCATGAGCTTGCACCATCTTTGCCGGGTATAGTTCCAAATGTTGTCGTGCTTCTAGTCGTTTTCCTTCAAGACTCTCCAATTCTTCAAGTCTGAATTTTTCAATTTCTTCTGTTGATAGTTGTTTGGTGACAACGACTCTAAGAGACAGCCTCTAAACCTCTAACGGTAGTACGGCCTCAGACTCGTACACCAGCATGTAGCGTGTGCACTGAGTGGGAGTCCTTTACATTGTCTGATAGTCTTATAGAGCTTCTAGCAACTTGTTTTGTCAATCTCTTTTATTTTCATCCAGTGTTTTCATCCAGTGTTCTTTAAAATTTGTACCAATATCTTGTTGAAGGCTTCGGCTAGTCCATTTGCTTTGAGATAGTAAATTGTAGATTATATCTTGTCTATCATATGCTTTTTTATGAAATTATTAATTTTTGTATTTATAAAGGTTGTCTCATTGTTGGAGATTATTCTGTGCGAAACCCCAAAACGATAGACAACTTGGCTTTTAAAGAATTGATGGACGTGTTGAGCCATAACCTCTCGTAAAGGTACTGTCTCTGCCCGGTTAGAAAAGTCATCCAAAGTGGCATGTATGAATTTGTGTCCTTTGGAGGGCAGAGGGTCTATCAGACTTATTATATCTGTGTCCTAACACTCGAATGGCCACGAGGCAATAATTGGGTGTAGCACATTAGGAGGTTGGTGTTAATCCACCCCATGCACTTGGCACTGGTGACACTTTCTGGCTATATCCATGCAATCATACATCATTGAAAGCCAATAATATCAAGTCTATTGATCATCATTTTCATCTTCAACTCTGACTGGTGAGCACCACACAATCCGACGTGTACTTCTTTAACAATATTTTATGCTTCGGCTCTGCTTAAAAATTGTAGCCACATATTGTTGAATGATCTTCTGTAGAGGACATCACTTAATAGAGTATACGCCATAGCCATTTTTGTGATATGGTGTGCTGCTGACTTGTCCTCTGACATCTTTCCAGTATGGAAATATTCCATTAATGGTTTGCGCCAATCTTCATTGTTATCAGCAATCACAATCATCATTTATTTTTCTTTTCAAAGTTTATGTAGATTGTCTAGGTTAACAAGAGACAAAACTTTTCTTCTTTATACTATCATATCAATTGAATTCTCCGGGTGATATGCCAGCTCCTTAGAAAGTTTTGCTAGAGCGTCAGCATGGGCATTATCTCCCCTAAGAATCTGGTGGAAAGTTACACTAAAAATCTGCTCCAGTGGCTTCATTTTGTATCAGTGATATTTCGCTAGTATTGGCTTTAAAATCTTGTATTGTCCATCGATGTTCTGGATGATGAGTTGAGATTCACCGTAGATGACAATATCTTTTATGTTCATCGAGATTGCCAACTCCAACCTAATATTTAGCGCTTCTTGTTCTGCTTTTTTGTTGCTGCATGACTCTATCAGGTGGTATGAGAACCTCAACAAACCCTTACCTAGCATGGTAAAGATCAAACCAATCCCTGCTTTTCCTGGTATAACTGTGCCTGATTCTTTATATTTTCTTGCTGACGAAGCTCTGTCAAAGTACATCTCTTAGTGTTGCGTGCTGGAGAATTCCATCTGTAATACTTTCTCATCTGGTAGTTCATCATTAAAAGGGGACCCAGCTGGAAGTGGGTGTGCAGCCGGGAAGTCTGCTAACATATGTACCTTGATAGCACGAAGTGGAACAAAAGTTATATCAAACTGCAATAAAATCATTGACCAACTTCCTAGACGTTTAGAGGGTGTTGGTTGAGTCATCAAATATTACAATGGATTAACATTCACGATTAGGGTAATCTTATGAGAAAGCATGTAGTGTCTAAGCTTTTGGCTGGCAAAAATTAAAGCTAGACAATACTTCTCAATAGGTTGATACCTTATCTCCATCGGTATTAGGCGGCAACTCAAGCAGTAGAATGCGTTTTCTTTACCCTTGTCATTGACTTGGGCTAAGAGGGCTTCGAGCGAGTCTTCTAGGGCCAAGAAGGGCTGACACCTACCTGAGAGATTAGAAATAAAGCATCTCAGATATGCTAACTTCCCTTGAAAGAAATGTAGTTGTTTCAACATTTTGGGTGGAGGCATTTCCAAGATAGCTTTAATCTTATCGAGGTCGATCTCAATTCCCCGATGACGGACAACGAATCATAGAAACTTCCCGGAGGTAACGCCACCTTAATGGATTCATTTTAAGGTCATTTCATCATAACCGTTCGAACACGATCCTCAAATTGTACAAATGGTCTATTTTTTGTTTGCTCTTGATGACCAAATCATTCATGTAGCATTCTAGTTGGTTGTCAATAAGATCATAAAAAATCTTTTTCATTGCACGTTGATATGTCGCTCCAGCATTCCTCAACCCAAATGGCAGCACCGTGTAGCAAAAAATCTTGATATGTCTTTTGAAGGTTGTAAGTGTTGCATCCTCGGTAGCCATCTTGATTTGGTTTTATTTCGATGATCTGTTCATGAAGGAGAAAATCTCATGCGTCTAAGAGATGTTCACCATCATTTTTGGTATCGGTAACGGGAATTCATCCTTTGGACACGCTTTATTTAAATCTCTAAAGTCTACACAAACACGAATTTTTCCATTTTTCTTCCTAACTTGAACAATGTTAGCTAACCTTGTGGGGTATTGCTCTTCTCTTACAAAGTTAGCGTTTATTAATTTCTTCACCGCGGTGATGAATTGCTACTCTATTTTGAGGCACATTCTTCTGGCAGCTTGTTTTACTGTGGTTATATCTTTGTCCACACTGAGTTTATGAACTGCAACCTCTACTGACAATCCTGTCATTTCATCATAATTGCATGCGAAGCAATCTTTAAACTTTGTTAACAGTTTAATCAACTCTAACGATTCTTCAACTGTGAGTAGAGAACTTATAAATGTATGTTGGGGTTGTTCTTCAATCCCGAGGTTAATTTCCTTCAATTCATCAATAGTTGATTTAATTTCCTCCTCAAATTCTGGTGAAGAATCTTCTATTAGTTGATTAGTAGAGTCATCCTCCATATTGAGGCAATCCTCTCCTGATTCACTAGTAACAACTATGCAAAATTTTGAATCATCGACTGGTCTAACTGTACCAAATTCGAGACTCTCTTTTGAGTTGGGAGTTTGAATTTTAACATTCCATAATTTTTTAAAAAGTTATAATTTATCTTTTGGCATTTATTTTGGCAAATGGAATTAACTTTTGTACACAAGGCGAAAAGTAACCAAAAGGCAATTCCATTAATTCATTAGAATCATCATCCAAATTTATATGGTTTTCAAGATTAGTAGAGGTAGAAGCATGATAAAATTTGATTAGCTTGAAACCAGCGCTATGGACTTCCTTGACCTCTAAGCTTTCGACCATTTGAGGGAGAATCAGAGTAAGTGTCATAGTGTTCATATGGTGGTTTATCTGATCATACATAGTCTCATATTTAATTTTCTCCACATCTTTTAAGGATATCTCATACTGATGTTTCCTCTATTTGGTCATCATTATTTCATTTTCAGAACTGTCTTCATCACCAATGTTGATGGTCGGCCTAGTATGTTCAACAATTGACTTGACTTTTCCTCATCTACATCCTCGGCCTAGACCTCGGGTGCACAAACTAAATGAACCCCCACCAATTTGCTGCAAAAGAGTGGTGGGAGATTGCTGAAGCTGAATTTAATGGCTTCCTCTTTGTGATTCTTCTGAATCTTCACTTTTATTTGTCCTAATTTCACGAGAGAAGATAGTTTTCTTTGGAGGCGCGTAGTAGGCGGCATCCTAATGAATACCAACTTCATGAACTGATAATGGTTGTAGATCTCTCTTGCTGCAATGCTCTTGTCCCTCTTTTTAGTACTTGATGCATTGATGTAAATACGATGGAACCATGTTGTGTTTGTGAATCCACGGTCGACCTAGTAGAGCATTGAAAGAGGTCTCGACGTCGATGATGTGAAACTTAGCGGTTGTCACTTGTTCTCCAACCTTCATAAGTAATATAATTGATCCAAGGGCTCTCTCTCCTTTTTTTTAAATCTTCTTAGCATCATTTTATCGACCATACATTCCTAAGCTTCAATATCCAATTATAATAATGTCCATAGACTCATTAAGTTGAGTGATGATCTAGGATCTACTAAAACTCTGGACAACACGAATCTGCTAATGTTAACAAAGATATAGTGTGGACTATTGTGGTAAGTGTTACCGAGCGGCAAGTCTTCATCTGTGAAGCTTACCATAGACTATTCTTTCAGCGAGCAAACTTCATCTGAGGATGTGCAGGCCAACTGGGCTAAACAAATCTCTGGGTCAAGCAAGGTTGTAACCAGAGACTCTCATTTCCGTTGAAAGGATCAGAGCATCGTAGATGCTTAATCTGGTCAAAAACTTCCTAAGATGAAATAACACATTATAATCCACCTAGTATGACCCTCTAATTTTCTATTGTTTATGTGGTTCTTCCACTGGCAGAGGTGGAGGTTGCTCTTCTCGAGTTACTATCAGCTTTCATTTATTTGTTGGAGCTATTCACGAAGGTAATACTCTCCTGTTTCTTAAATTCACCTCCATAATTTCTTCTTCTTAAGATATCATTATTGAATCTTTTTGTGTTTCTTCTTTGTTAGAAAGATCTAAGTTGATGTCAAGCGATGCACCATGGCACTCAAGGATTTATTACTCAATCCTGGCACTGTCGTAAGCGATATTGTCGATGTTTTCTTCGGTCTTATTAGCGACTTCATCAGACTCAAGTACAATTTGAGGATCATTTTTGGGATCAATTTGTTTTGGGGATTGAGATCAAAGCTAGATAAGTCATAATTAGTTACGTTATCACTAGAAATAGTTAAAAAGTAGCCAAAATCACAATCATTATATTCGTAAGTCCCCGGAGGGGTAAAAAGATAATCGTACATAGTCAGGGGTTCAAGAATTTTCTTCCCCAAATTTGAGACAACTAATCTAGTAGAGGCAGTCCCTATCCTACCCCCTGTGCTATCAATCTTCGTAGTGGTGTTCTTCTTCTTCTTTTACTTTCATGATGACGGATCTCCCGTTGAAATCTTCATCTCGGGCTTGGCAGGCTGAAGACTCTGAAAAAAGGTTTGTCTTCAAGTGCTCTGAGTCTAGTTCAATATTTTCTTAGACGATTTGCTCCAGACTGTAATCCATCTATCTTTTCCAGTATGCGGGCCAATCGCAGAGATTGGCTCAGCCGAAATCATATTTATAGAACCCTATTCAGGTTCTTTTAAATATTCTTTCGGGATCATTATACTCCCTTATTTAAGGTTCCTCTTGAGCCAGTATTTAATGATGAAACATTCTTCTATAGTGTGGCCTAGCATTTTGTGATACGGGTAATAATTTAGCTGATCTTTCTTGTCAACCTCTTTGAGTTTCTTTGGATCTGCTAGTCGAAACTCAGGCTTTTTCATCAGACTTCTGAACATTTTGGGTACGGCTTCTTCTTTAAATGAATATACCACTTTCTTATGTTTCACAATGGTCATTTTTTTTATTCTCTATCTGATATGATCCTTCCTGAGATGGTTCTTGACTAGACTGGCCATACCGTTGTGTTTGTAGTTGATTTTCTTGTCATGACGATTGACGAGGATTTTTTGCATGTATCTTCATTGATTTTTTTCCTGTATCGACAGTTGCCACTATTCTGAACTTCTTTTCAAATATTCTGGTTTCCTTGGATTTCTCATGAGAATCCATATGTTTAATTTCTTCTTAATTACTACTGGCCTTACTGAGTAGCTTCTCGAAGGATTTAATGATGAGTCCCTTGAGCATGAAAGCTACTGTCCCATGGATGCTTTTGAGTAAGATCTCAATTGCATGATGTTCCTATAGTTGAGGTTCACATTTCATGCTAAGGTTTCTCCACGTCAAGATGTAATCTACTAAAGTTTTTTTGGGCTTCTACTTTTTCATCATGAGATCTCCATAAGACACATAATGTTGCGCTCCAGTGAATCTTTTCACAAATATTTGTTCCAATTCAGTGAATGTCTTAATTTATCTGTTGGGAAAATCGACATACCAATCAAAAGCAATCCCGGATAGGCTATTGACAAACTATTGGAAGATTAAAGCTTTGTTTCCTCTTGTGTTGCCATAACTGGCTTGAAAATGTGCTTTGTGCTGTCTGGGATTTCTAGTCCCGTCAAATATCTTAAGGTTTGGGGACACAAAACCGTTAGGGAAGGGTATGACATCAAATACTTTCGGGTAAGGTCTACCCTTTAAAAATAATGAACCACCCTTAGATTGGGTTAAGGCCTCTCGAACTTGCCCGACCATTTGCATAAATTCCTTCCATAGCATGGAGCTTAATGGAGAATCCTTCTATTGTTGCTCATATCTGTTTTCTGAGGCAACTTCCCTCCTTTCATTTGTGATATGTATAATCTTTGGTTGGTTGATTTCTGGAGAGGCTAGTTGTGGTACTTGAGATTGTCCTTAAACTATGGCAATGGCGGTCATGGCTACGACCATCTCTTCCATCCTTTTCTCAGGTTGCATGACTTGCTCACCCCTTAAGAATATAGCCCTACGCAGCTCACTACGGCGTTCTCTTCGATGAGATGCAGCCGCTCTGGTCTGGATGACATGGATATCCATGAAATCTTTCTCGACGTTTTCATTGAAGTCAAAATCTTCATCATCATCATCAATGAAAACTTCATGTTCCCAGGCTAATTCAAAAATCTTAACCCTGAGCTTTTCTACCTTTTCTTTGATTATTGATTATTGGATTGTCTTAAGATTCAGAGGACTCTGCTGGACCTCCTTCACTTATTTCTCCATCTCGCTGGCAATTGCTACGACAATAACAGATATTTCAGACCCTGACTTCATTCTATGATCTTGCCCTGCGGGCTCACTGAACTGTATTGGTACAACGACCTTAGGTATACATAATTTTTTCTTTGATGGTGATGTCATAAGATAGAGTGTCTTAGCAAAGACATCGGCATGTCGAGGAGAAGTATTCTCCTCATGGAGCAGACCAGATATAGTACCGGGCAATCTCTTTATCTTTTCCTTTGAAACTTTAGGAACATCCTTGTAGTGGGTGATTGGTAGTATTCTTGGACCCAAACGTGACATAACTGGTCGATGACCTATGGTCCAAGTAACGGAAGAATCAGTGGTGATAATAGCGGTATCAACTCTACTTCCTAAGAGGAACCAAAAAGGAATGCAAGCAGTCAAAGCTTTAATTGATTTCTGAGTTCGTCTGACAGATTTACCATCCTTTAAGATTTCTTTCTTCATGTGAGGGGACAATGCATGTCCCAATAGTTTAAGTAGTTCACTAACTGAATAGACTTCTTTAGCAGCTAGCCTCTTGAAAACTGAACCGACTCGGGTGATAGGAGTAGACTTCTTTCCCTCCACAATATGTTCATGAAGTGATGGTAAAGCACCAGTGATCTTTTTGATACTCTTGCACCCATTGGTATCCATTAAAGGTTGAAATCTACTTCCTCATAGAAGTGGATAGGGCTTTGGTAATCGAGACTCATCATGGTGAGGATCTTCATCAATAACTACCTCTTTAGGAGTCTGGGCTTTAGTAGCCCTCCGAGCCTTCCTGTTGTAGTTTCTCCTTTAGGCTTGGGTTAGCGGGGCAGCCTCAAACTTTATCTGATTTCAAACACTGAGGGAAGGACAACTAAACCTTTATTCGGGCCTTCAATTATCATAACTTCTTTTCCCTTAGCAACTGTGGGAACAACAAGCTCAGTAGGTGTCATGACGGCAGTAGTCCTGACCTTCTTATAAGAAGGAAAGTCCTGAAGGCAGTTCAGGTTAACTTTAGCAGACGATAATTTTCATCACGATGAATGAAGCTTTCCCGAGGATGACCTTGAGATCTTCAAATCTGGCTCCAAATTTGATCGCAAGAACAACATTGTGGGCATTGTAGCTCGTCGGCAGGTCGCAGGAAAAAGTTAGCTTTGGCCACGCCATTGCAACAACTTTAAAAGAAAGAAGAGTTCTAGGGTTAGCTATTTGGCGAATACCTCATAGTCCTACTACGAGCACTAAAATTAACAGAGCTCGATCTGTAGACCGAGTAAGTTTTATTTAGTTTGTGGAGATTTTAAAATTTTAGTAAAAGTAGTTTAAAAGTAGAAATATTTAATTAATATAAGGAAATTTTAAAGCATGCGTGACACGACACAATCCGATTTAATTTGTGAAATAGTAAATCATACTCGAGAAGGAGATGTGGAGTTTTTAGGACCCAGTGCGGGACAAAATTATCAACGCATAATGCCCTGGTGGAACTAGTCCACCAAGCCACATGAAGATTAAAAAAGTCCTTAAAGGCCTCCTGAACCTCTCTATTCAAAGGTGGTTGAATGTACGGTCCTGAAGTCCAAATGAGTTGACCATACTTACCCAAGAAACAAATGGGTGGAGCATGCCAACAGAAAAAGGGTAATTTTGTCCATGAGGGATAAGAGCACATTACCGATGAATAAAGATAATATTTTCCTGATTTAATTGGAGAGAAAAGCTTGTCCTTAGTGGAGTTGCCAAGAGCTGTCGACACTAATTTTGGTTGGAGGAGTTGCCCGTTTGAAGCTTTGAGTCACCGGAATCGAAATCCCGTCGCCCGCTTTGGAATGATATTTTAATTTACACACACACACACACACACACACACACACACAATATATATAGTTTTAGAAAACTATGAAGTCAAACTAACTTCATATTTTTCACAGTTTAAATGAAAGAGCGCTATACCTCAAACCCTGTATCTATTTCAAAGGATAAACATAAGACTTGAGGATGAGGCTCGATTAAATAATTCAAAGACATATGACATCCATTTGGTCTGCGAAACCATTTATTTGTCGACAAGGTCCCCTATTTAATATAGAAAATTAAATAGGGTTTATATTAAGCTGGGTTCGGACAAGCTTCCTATAAGGGCAAGCCTCTATATTTAATTACATTTTAAATGATCAAAACCACATAAAAAAATATCGATAAAAATTATGGAAAATTATCTTCAAAGAGTTCAAAAGGATTATGAATTTTCAATGAAATCAGATAAAGTGGTGTGAAATGGGAATGGCTCAAATTTGGAACATTTTATTGTAGAATCCAAAGGAGGAAAAACTAAGAGATATCATAGTTCTGTCGGAGAATCTCGGTGACTTCCCAGTCTATCCTATTGTTTGGCTTCAGCTTTGCGGAGAAATATTTAAATGTTTCATCTTACAAATTTTATTAATTTAGGATTTACATTTATGTGTTGCAATCACAAAAATTGCCCGGAATATGTGAGGATTTAGGTCGTGACGAACGACAAACTCAAAATCATAAGATGAGTTAGTGCTTTACAAAGGCCTAAAGATGAGGTGAGGATTTATGTTGCATAAGAAAACTACCTCGAAGTCTTATGGCTTGGTTGTTTAATTTTGAAGGAAATTGGTTTAGCTGATATAGAAAGGTTTTGTTGTTAAAGATGGTCCTTTTGCCCAAAGTGCTAGCAACAAGCTCCTCATCGTGGCGAGTTAAAGTTTTCTAGTGTGTTAAGTTGTTGTTGCAAATAAGATCTCCACATGGTTGTAGTTCTTTAATTTTTATGAGGCATTTTAAAGTTGATTAGAGCGACACCAGTTAGGATCCTACGGTTACCTCATTCCGGTACCACTATTTTTTATTAGATTCACTTAGTCTAATTGAATTTAGACTAAACTTAATGAGTTCCATACTTTCATTTAGATCGAGGGAAGCCTCGTTAGCAACCGTAGGTTACCTCCTCTGAGGGATTTTCGATCATCCAATAGAGATGTCTTAATTTAGTTGCAACTGTTGTTTTGTGATGGTTGTGATTAAATTTTCAATTATTTTATATTTTGAATGTTGTGGAGGTGAATTTTATCTTAGTTGGTTTTAGTTTTGGTTGATAACTATCCGAGCAGTTTTGGTTTTCATGCATGGTGACATCGTTGTTTAACATGCAAGTTTGTGTTTTTTGTTCATACATGCAGGTGAGTAAGTACAGCAACGTACTGAAAAGTAAAGTACGGGAAACTAAAAAAATGCAGGTAAGTAAATCATAATAAAAATGTACCTGGATGGTCTTCCCGTCATCTTCATTTGAAAATCAAAATGTATGTGAGAACATTTATATATTAAAACCATTTTATGTAAAGCGAGGAAATAAGGTCCTGGTCATCTAACAAATCCCAAATCATATCCTGGTGAGCCCTTATTAATTCATTTGAGCATGATTTCATGAAGCAAAACATACAAAGTTTAGTAGACCTCTGAGGTATCCAGAAGGTTTGGAGGAAGAAGTAGGTCCATGTTTCTAGGGGTGTAAACGAATCGAACACGAACGAACAGTGCTCATGTTTGTGTTTGGTTCGTTTGAAATATAGTCTGTTTGAAATAGGCTCGTGTTCGAAATTGTTCGTGAAGAGTCTGTTCGTGTTCGGTTCATTTTTGTTCGAATTGTTCGAATTGCTCGAATTGTTCGAATTGTTCGAATTCGTAATGTTCGAAATGTTCGAAATGTTCGAAATGTTTGAAATGTTCAAAATTCTCATACCACTTCATTCTTATGTACTTACAATTTTACATGTCCAACACCAAAATTTTATATTTTAAATGGATTGTTTTCCCATATAGATCAACTTTTTAAAAGAAATAAAATAGATGAATTAGAATTATTAAGCAAACCAAACACTTATTAATTCGAGACAATGGAGGGATTTATACATGCACTCTTATTCCTACATTATATAGAGTTTATTTCCATAATTCCAAAAAATCAAAATGGATAAAACTTTAATTATTGCTCTCAGGTCCGATCTTAATACAACAATTCTATAATTAATCATCACATATATCGGAGAACTGCACTTTCTGATGGTGACGTTTTTGAACA
>NW_018251186.1:0-496 GCF_001263595.1 Phalaenopsis equestris | reverse complement strand
CTTAATACAAGCAAAGTCACATAGAGCAGCACCTTATAAATTCATAGACATTCCCCTTTCCTCATCTAATGCTTAATACAAGCAAAGTCACATAGAGGCAGCAGCACCTTATAAATTCATAGACATTCCCCTTTCCTCATGTAATGCTTAATACAAGCAAAGTCACATAGAGGCAGCAGCACCTTATAAATTCATAGACATTCCCCTTTCCTCATCTAATGCTTAATACAAGCAAAGTCACATAGAGCAGCACCTTATAAATTCATAGACATTCCCCTTTCCTCATGTAATGCTTAATACAAGCAAAGTCACATATAGCTCTAAGTACAATTTTACAATTTGAAGCAGGACAATGCTCAACCGGAAAAAAATAAAGTTTTATATAGGCAACTTTACGATAATGCATAAATTGAGCTATTCCCAAATTCAACTTCACGATAATGCAGAAATTGAGCTATTCACAAAGGCAACTTTACGGTAATGCAGAAATTGAGCT
>NW_018251185.1:0-5600 GCF_001263595.1 Phalaenopsis equestris | reverse complement strand
ACCGTAGGGTCCTAACCGGTGTCGCTCTAATCAACGTTAATATCCCCTCATAAAATATTAAGAACTTCTAAAGGACTTCAAACATATGGCCACCTGATTTGATATTATAACTTGACACACTAGAAAACAAAAACTCATCGCAGCAGGAGCTTGGAGCTAGCTTGCTGGGCAGCACGGCCATCTTCAACAGCAAAACCTGTCTTCCCCATCTAAACTAATCTTCCTTCTTTAAACTTAAACAACAAAGCCATAGGACTTCGAGGTTGCTTTCTTATGCAACGTAAATCCTCACCTTATTATTAGGCCTTTGCATAGCCTTGCTATACATTATAAGCCCTAACTTGTCTTAGGATCCCGAGGTTGTCGTTTGTCACGACCTAAATCCTCACATCTTCCAGGTTATTCTAACTAATAAAATTGGCAGGATGAAACACCTAAATATTTCTCCTCAAAACTGAAGCCAAACATTAGGATAGCTTGGGAAGTCACCGAGGTTCTCCTCTGGATCCATAACATCCCCTAGTTCTTCTTCGTTTGGATTCTACAAAAAAATGTTCCAAATTTAAACTAGTCCCCTTTCACACCTCTACGTCTGATTTTGTTGAAGAGTCCTACCCTTTGAAATTCCTTTTAGATAATTTTTTTTTATTTTTATCGAGTCTTCTTAGGTGGCTTTGGTCATTTAAGATTTTTATCGACAAGTTTCCCTATTTAATATGAAACTATAGGGGCTTGGCCTTATAGGAAGCATGGCAGAACCCAGCGCTTAATATAAACCCTATTTAATCCTTCATATTAAATAAGGGAACCTTGTCGGAAATACAAAGGATTCGCAGATCAAACAGACGTCATACTTTCCTTAGTTTATTTGATCGCGCCTCATCCTCAAGTCTTGTGTTTATCCTCTGAGATAAATACACGATTTGAGGTACAGTGCTCTTTCACTTTAATCTATGAAAAATATGGGGTCATTTTGATTTTATACTTCAACGTCCTTCCGAGGCAGACGACGGGATTTCGATTCCGATGATCGACAGCTTCTTACGGACCACTCCCCTCCAATCCCCGAAATAGCGCTGACACTGCAATAGAAAAGATATGAATGTTTCAGGATGGAAGTAGTTGATTATCTAATTAATGAGCAGTTTAAGAATGAGTTTGAAGACAAATTAAAGCAGGGAGAAATTTTTTATACTAAAAATGAAGTAAAAGAAGAAGATTTAGATTATATTCAGAGCAAATTTGAAGCACTAGACTTGCTGGAAAATGATAGTAAAAATTTAATTCCTTCAAGTATTAAACCAGTTGTAATGGAATTGAAGATAAAAAGAAGAAGATTTAGATTATATTCAGAGCAAATTTGAAGCACTAGACTTGCTGGAAAATGATAGTAAAAATTTAATTCCTTCAAGTATTAAACCAGTTGTAATGGAATTGAAGATAATATCTGCCCATTTAAAATATGTATTTTTAGGAGAGTCATCTACATTATCTGTATTATATCTTTTGAGTTAATTGAAATTCAGGAATAAAAGTTGATTGAGATGTTGAAAAAGAAATAAAGGCTTTTGGATGGACTTTAGCAGATATTAAAGGAATTAGTCCATCAATTTGTATGCACAAAATTTTATTAAATGAAAAGTATGAACCTAAAGTGGATCCTCAGAGAAGATTAAACCAAATAATGAAAGAATTTTTTAAAAAAGAGATTTTAAAGTGGTTAGATGTTGGAATTATATATCATATTTCCGATAGTATTTGGGTAAGCCCAATTCACTGTGTTTCATAGAAAGGAAGAATGATTGCTGAATAAAATGAGAAAAATGAATTAATACCAATAAGACAAGTTACTGGTTGGCAAATTTGTATTGACTATAGAAAGCTAAATATGACCACCAGGAAAGAACACTTTCCTTCACCGTTTCTGTATCAAATGTTGGATAGATTGACTGGGAAAAAATACTATTGCTTTTTAGATAGATACACCGAATTTCACCAAATTCCAATTGCTCTAGAGGATCTAGAGAAAACAACATTTATAAGCCCATATGGAACATTTTCTTTTCGTAGAATGCCTTTTGGACTATGCAATGCACTTGCAACATTTCAAAGATGCATGAAGTCAATTTTTAGCAATTTTATAGAGCATGGAATGGAAGTGTTTATGGATGATTTTTCTGTATTTGGGACTTTGTTTCAGTTATGTGTCTTAATAATTTAGAAAAAGTTATGGAGATATGAGAAAAAGTAAACCTAGTATTAAATTGGGAAAAATGTCAATTTATGGTTGTAGGAGGTATTGTGCTTGGGCATAAAACTTCTAAAAAAGGCATGGAGGTAGATCCTGTAAAAATCTAAGTTATAGAAAAATTACCACCAATTACTAATGTTAAAGGGGTGAGAAGTTTTCTAGCACATGCTGGTTTTTACAGGCGCTGCATAAAAAAATTTTTAAAAATAACTAAGTTATGCCAACTTTTAGAAAAAGATACGAAATTTGATTTTAATGAGGAATGCATAACAACATTTGAATTACTAAAGAAAAAATTAATCACTGCACCTATAATAGTACCACCTGAGAGTGAGAAACCTTTTGAAATAATGTGTGATGCTAGTGATTATGCTATTGGGGCTGTATTAAGACAAAGGCACGATAAAGTTTTTCAAGTTATATATTATGCTAGTAAAACACTAAAAAATGTTCAAATTAATTATACTACTACTGAAAGAGAATATTTTTTTATGCCTTTGATAAATTTAGACTTTACTTAATTGGAACCAAATGTATAGTGCATACAGATCATTCTGCTATTAAATACTTGATGCAAAAGAAGCATGCTAAACCAAGATTAATTAGATGGATACTTCTATTCCAAGAGTTTGATTTTATTGTGCTAGATAGAAAGGGAAATGATAATTAAATATTTGATCATTTGTCTTGAATAGAAATACAAAGATTAACTAATTTTGCAAATGAAATTTTAGAAAATTTCCCTGATGAACATTTATATAGTTCTGATGAAATATACCGTGCTATGCTGATATAGTAAACTATATTGTAAGTGACATTCTACCACCTGATATCAAGAATCCCTGTCGGTGCTATTTTTGGTTGGAGGAGTTGCCCGTAAGAAGTTGTCGGTCATCGAAATCAAAATCCCGTCGCATGCTTCAGAAGGACATTTTAATTTACATATATATTTAGTTTTAGAGAAATATGAAATCAAATTGACCCCATATTTTTCATAATTTAAATGAAAGAGCGATGTACCTCAAATCCTATATCTATCCCGAAGGATAAGCACAAGACTTGAGGATGAGACTCGGTCAAATAAATAAAGGAATATATGACATCCATTTGGTCTGCGTAGCCTTTGTATTTTTTGAAAAGTTCCCCCATTTAATATAAAGAATTAAATAGGATTTATATTAAGCTGGGTTCGGACATGCTTCCTATTAAAGCAAGCCCCTATAGTTAATTAAATATTAAATGACCAAAGTCACCTAAGAAGACTCTCGATAAAAATCAGAAAATATTATCTTCAAGGAGTTTTAAAGGGTAGGAATTTTCAATGAGATTAGACGTAGAGTTGTGAAAGGGGATTAGTTCAAATATGGAACATTTTATTGTAGAGTCCAAAGAAGGAAAAACTAGGGGATGTCATGGATCCAGAGGAGAACCCGGTGACTTCCCAAGCTATCCTAATGTTTGGATTCATTTATGAGGAGAAATATTTAGGTGTTTCATCCTATCAATTTTAATAGTTAGGGCTTATATTCATGTGAAACGATCACACAAATAGCCTGGAAGATGTGAGGATATAGGTCGTGACAAACGACAACCTCGGAATCCTAATACGAGTTAGAGCTTATATTGTATAGCAGGGCTATACAAAAACCTAAAGATAAGGGGAGGATTTACGTTACATAAGCAAGCAACCTCGAAGTCCTATGGCTTTATTGTCCATATCTAAGGAAGGAAGATTGGTTTAGTTGAGGAAGACAGTTTTTGCTGTTGAAGATGACCGTGCTGCCCACCTTGCTAGCTCCAAGCTCCTTGCCATGACGAGTTTAGTTTTCTAGTGTGTCAAGTTATGATGTCAAATCAGATGGCCTTATGATTGTAGTTCTTTAAATTTTATGGGGGTATGTTAAAGTTGATTAGAGTGACACCGGTTGGGATCATACTGTTCCCTCGTTCCAACACCACTATTTTCTATTGGATTTACTTAGTCTAAATGAACCTACTAAACTCAACTTAATGAGTTCCATAATTTTATTTAGACCATGGGAAACCTCATTAGCAACCGTAGGTTGCCTCCTTCGAGTAATTCCTGATCATCCAATAGAGACATCTTAATTAATTTTCAATCTGTAGTTTTGTGTGATGTTTGTGATTAAATTTTAAGTTGCTTTATATTTTGAATATTGTGGCGGTGAATTTTATCTTGGTTGATTTTAGTTTTAGTTTTTTGTTTTGTGGCTATCCTGATAGTTTTAGTTTTCATGCAAGGTGACATCATTGTTTAGCATGCAAATTTGTGTAAGCATAAAAGTACAGTATGAAAGTACAAGAAGAACAACGTTGAAAGCTGTAAAAGTGTACCTGACGAGTCTTCTCGTTCCACCACCTAAAACTCAGAAGGCATGTTAAGGCTGTTTGTATGAAACAAAAAAGTAAAATTTTGACAACCTACCTAACCCTAGGTCATATCTTTGTGGGTCCTTAGGAGTTTAATTAAGGATGATTTTGTCAAGCAAAACATATTAAGTTTAATAGATCTTCGAGGTATCCAACAGGTTAAGAGGAAGAAGCAAGTCCTTGCTTCCCTCTTATCACCCGATGAAAAGCCTTGAGCTCATTTAAAATTATTATGTTGCTTAATAATTCATCTTGTAAACACCCTTAGTGCTTAGTGAGCATTGATGTCTCAATTATCCCTAAGGATAGGGTAATTATCAAAAGTAATTTAATTTAAGTATTGTGTGGATGAAGACCCTTAAAGAGACAAGTTTAAGAGACTTAGCCAAATTTTGACTTGGGCTTGTAGTGTTTGAAAGATGTTTTAATTTTCAATGATGTTTACTTTTCTAATCCTTATTTAACTAAAACTTTATTTAGCCTAAGTCTCTACTAAGCCCTATGATTTTTGGTGAGTGTTTTAGTCATTGCAAATGAAATTAACTTATAAGTGATGGTGATGATTCATGTTTCTATTTTTTGTTCATCAAATAGGGGTATTAAATTAGTGAGTTATTAACACCCAAAATCATGCCCCTAAATCTAGGATCATTTAATCGGCTAGACTCCCAAATTTATGTAATTGAAGGAAATTGCAAATTTATCCTTTTTAATTAGGACAATGAGGTTGGTTTCTACTAGTTAATCCCTTGTGTTTCAAACATCCAAATATATTAATTAGAATCGAAGATTTCCCATTTCCCTTTCTGAAATTAGGCCTAAATGTTAATTAAGGCTAAATTTCCAAAATTACATAGTTGCCCCAAGGCTCTATCCCTTCATAATTCATCAAATTTAATCCAAATTTCTTCAGACTTCTTATTCTACCTCACTCATGGGTTAATTGAGACATCAGAGG
>NW_018251184.1:102706-104456 GCF_001263595.1 Phalaenopsis equestris | reverse complement strand
TTATGAAATTTTGTGAGGTTTTGTGTGGAACGTGAAAATCTGCGGGGATGCTAAAAGAATTAGTGCAGACAAAGATAGTTGTGCTATGCAAGCAAAAAGTAAGAGACCTCGAAATAGAGAGAATCAACTCAACTTTTTTTTTTATTTTCTTGTTGTTTTTATCATGTTTAACTTTCAAAATATGTTTTCAAAAATTAAATTTTAGTTGGTTGATTTTTCAAAAGATATTTGTTTTGTTGTTTGTTTGTTATTATTATTTTTAAATTTTTTATTTAAATTTCATTATCATAAAAAATTTTGTTGTTTTGTTCTTTTTTCATTGTAATCCCAAACCAATGCCTGGTCCGTGGCTTTTATTCATCACAAAAAAAGGCAATTTGAACAAAAAGACAAATTTCTAAGAGAAACTTCATTCATCTGCTCCAATAAGTGTTACAGGTTAGGTGTAGGCCAAAGCCTCAAAAAGTACAATGCGCAAATTGCATCAAAGTACATCCAAAAATAGGTCATTCCAAGTACATATCATAAACTGAGGATGTCTAATACATATCATATTTGTTGTAATGTAGTACAACAAAATAGAAAAGAATCCCATGAATGTCTATCTCTGACGGGGCAAGCTCTTGATCTAGCTGACTATCTAAGCCACGCTACAAGACAAGAGTTACCTTTGCATGTTCTTAGAGGTGCACCCTCTCATAGCTCGTATTGTAGCAGTTCCTCCAATTATGGATCTGATTGAATTCCATATGGTATTTTAATGTTGTTCATTCATCGAAAGGTCATGGACACCCTACGGTGTCGCACCCCTGTAATACAGTGTTTGGCGATCTCCGCCCCATTTCCTTTTAAGGACTAGCACTGAACCAACGGGCAACAAAATTTCTACAGCTCCTCTGAATTTGCCAAGACCAATGATACTAATTTCTTTTCAAAATAAGATATTGTTTTTACTTATGAATGAGACCGTGGAGAAAGGCCTCAAGAAGTCATGATGATTAATGTGCGGAGGTATGCAATCTCCTTCATCATATATGTTAATGATGCAGCTGTTAGGGATGCAGTTAGCTAGCAGTATACTTCATCTGACTATTCTTTTAATCATCCATTTTATCATTGGAGTTAGTGGATCCACCTAATCATGTCTGAGAATCCCAAGAGGATTTTCTTTTCTATCATTGGTGAAGTTGTAGCAGTAGTCGCACTCGATAGTTATCCTCCCCTTTCATCGCATCAATTTTTTTGGCTCAGAATAGGTTCTTTCTATAAGCAGGCCTGCTCGAACTCTATCTCTCAGGTAAAAAATACTGTCGAGGATGCTTCGCTCATCACTTTCTGAGAAGACCCTAGTGTATAATTCCAATCCTTCCAATATGTTGATGAACCTTCCTTGCACTTCTTCATAGAACTCGAAGTCCCTCTTGTTTACTTTTATTATTTTGTAGTATTTTGTTGTACTTATAATTTGTGGTTGTCGAGGATGTTCCCTCATTTCAACGGCGGTGGGAACCGAAGTTGGTGTTGTTTCTATCTGCAGCGGAATTTACGGCTCTGTAACCCACGGGACATATGGCTCTGCATTCATCGGGATATATGGCTCTGTATCCATCAGGTAATCAGCGGTCTGAGATCCCTCATCATTAGATGCATACTCCTCTAAAGTGTTGTAGCACTGTAGGTGTATTACATTACAGTCCGGGCACTCCACGAATGCCCCTGACACTGACGCTCGAGCTGGTATCTTAGCCTT
>NW_018251184.1:27055-92016 GCF_001263595.1 Phalaenopsis equestris | reverse complement strand
ATTTTGGGTCCTCTACATAGTGGTCTTAGCCAAACCATAGCCCTAGGGCTAGTAGATTTAGGGGACCATCTACATGAGTATCCCAAAAGGTCAAGGGATCTAGACTAGAAGTTTGAGTTCAGGGTTGTGAGTGAATGTGGGTGTAGATGAGGGTAGTGAATGCCTTAGCTCCAGACCAAGACCCAGGGTCAACCCTAAGGTTCAGCAATCCTAAGGGCGACTCATCTTGAGTTTCCCCACAGTGACCCCACTTACTAAGTATTTAGAGGTTGAGAGCAATATGTGGAACTCCAAGTTGAGTAAAGAAGAGGGTAGAATTTTTAATGGGGAGGGTTCCAAGTCTAATTTTCTAGGAATAGTCAAAAGGAAAAGTCCTATGGCTAGACCTTAGGCTATTAAAGAGGAGGAACTAAACCTCAACCAAAATTGAGGTCAACAATTGGACCCCCAATAGGTGTGGTGTGCTAGGCAAGCACACCGCGTGTATTGGCATTGACCAACGAGATCAACCAAAACCAATACAGACTTCTAAGTCAGCAGACCCAGAATTACGTGTAGAGTTGCGTGTGCGATTTGTTTCTGCCGGAGCAGGTGATCGTCTGGTTGAAATCAAAGGGTAGGGACTCTCGCTGGGGATCAGAGAGTGAATTTTAAGTTATGAAATTTCAAAGATTTCTAAAGGATGGGAGTCAAAGTGTACCCCAAGATGGGAATTGAGATTCAAATATCGACTCAAAAAAAAGGAGAGTAGGGTAATTATCATTTATAATTTAATTTGAGAATTATGTAGGTAAAGTCCCGTAAAGGGGCAAGTTAATGTCATCAAGTCACTTAGCCAACTTTTTAATTTGGGCTTGTAGTGTTTTAAAGATTTTTAATTTTAATTAGGTTTACTTTTCTAATCCTCATTTATTCAGATTTGATTTAGCTTAGGTCACTACTAAGCCCTTTAGACTTTTGATAAATGTCTCAGTTATATTTATAAAGAGCTTGAATTTTTAGGTGATGATGATTAATGATCAAAATTTTTTAAAAGTCACTTGAATCATTGAATAGGGTTATTAAACCTAAAACCATGCCCATGAGTCTATGATCATTTAATTGACTAGACTTCCAAATTTATCCTTTAATTAATAAAAATGAGATTGGTTTCTACCAATTAATCCCCTTATGTTTCAATCATCCCAATATGCTGATTAGTATCAGAGGTTACCCATTCTTAAGCCTAAATGTTAATTAAGGCTAAATTTCTAAAATTACACTTTTGCCCCTAAGGCTCTATCACTTCATAATTCATCAAATTTAATTCAAATGAGCTTGGGGTTTTTATCATACCCCACTCATGGGTCAATTGAGACATCAAAGAAGAAAATTTAATTTTTTTCAAATTTTAATTCAATTTAAATATTTATTTTTATGCAAAAATAGGATTTTTTAAAGAAAAATCCATAACTTGACCAAGCAATTCCTAATCCATTAATTTTTTTACTGGAGGTAGACTTACACTAGAAAACTATTGGGACCAAATTTCATGATTTATTGAGTTATATTTAAATTGTAAGAATTATTTCAATTTTTGGAGAATTTACTAATTATAAAATATTTCAGATGTGCAAAATTAAGTTTTATATTTTTATTAATTATCTCTAAGGTCAAGGAACCTAGAAAAAAAAATTTCACATTCTTGTGACTTTTCTTTGAATTGTTGGAATTATTTTAGTAAAAATCCATTTTTAGCCTTTAAAAATTATTTTAAGCTTCAAAATTCAATATCTTCACTTAGAAAATTAGGAACAATATTTCAATGGTTCCTAAGTGCTTAGGAAATAATTTAGAACATTTCCATGAATTTTATTATTTTTGTGATTTTTATGATTTTTTTAATTATTTAAATATTAAAAATAGGCTAAAAATAAAGTTTTATTTTAATTACCATTTTATTTTTACAAAATTCCTTTGATCACAGAGAACTCCAAAAACCAATTCTTGTAATTTTTTTAGCTATATTTTAATTATCAAAAATTATTTTAGTGTTAAAAATGACACTTAACATAAAAAATCAATTTGAGTTATCAAATGAGCTTCAAATACTTTGAATTTTTTATGGAAAGTTCTCTGAACTTCAATTACAGTGGAGCATTAAAATCAAGTCATTTAGATGTTTATATTTCCCAAATTAATTTTCTTTTTGTTTTAAGGTTTGTGAAAATTAGGTGCATTTTTAATGACTTGGCTCATGAAACATTTTCTAAAGGGTTCTCTAATCATGGCAAATCTTCCAAAATTTTCTTATAATTTTCTAAGCAACAAGTTATTTATTATGATTAAGTCATGCAAATAATAGACATAAATTTGAAAAATATGGATCTCTGCTAGAGACCTCCTCTGACTTTAGAAAAATCAGAGAATGTCCCCCATGACAGAGGCAACAACATGCCAAAATATCAAACTATGGTAAAATGTCTACATGCATGGAGAGTTAAAAGACTAAAAATAGTATTTAATTAATTAAAAGTTAAATATGAATCACATAAAAATTACATGAACTTCAATCCATTTCCACATTTCTCTCCTCTATTCACTGAGCAAGAATGTATTTTTCTTTTATTTTTGTGATTTTTCTACACTAGGATATGGATTTTTTAAGTTAGGGCTATTTATTTAAATCAGAAAATAACTTATTTATCTATTTAAATGTGCGGTGCCACCTCATCCTAGGCATCTCCGAAGCTCCACACCTCGTCTTCTGGTTCGGCGCCGCCATCCACCTTAATGCTGACTCAGCCCACATTTCATGTAAGAAGGCGTTGTCTGGCTAGATGTCGTCCATTGATGAGATAAACGTGCAATCAGACGGCTCCCCATCATCTTCCCAAAATAGGCATCATCCCCAATGCCTTAGCCTGAGAACCATCCATTTTTAAAGCTTAAGATCTCACTCATTTCTCAGAAAAATCTCATGGGGTTTGATCCTATGGACTCATCTAAGTCAGAAGAACACATCCATATGGTAAACATGTCATTAAACTAAGCTTAATCAAATGAAGAATCAAAATAGGCTCTGGTAGAGGGGAAGTTCAATACCTTTGCTCTGAGAAGGGAAGCTTCAATCAGAGGTGCCCGACACGTTCGTGGAGGTACATGGAGGCTAGGGATTGAGCCTCTTGCTGTGGTGAAAGGTCTAGGTATAAATTCGACCAAGCTCGATTTCAGGTGTTGGTCTAGAGCTATGCTAGGGGCTCTGTATGAGGGGGATTTGATGAGGCTTCTTCTTCTTTCACTGTGGTGAAGGTGTGGGTGAGTTTAATTGGAGTTTCGTAGAGTGTGGAGCTATGGGGAGTTTTGTCCAAGTTTTGGCAAAAGTTTGAGCTCCAAATTGAGCTTCCATAGTGGGAATCAGTAGAGGAAAATCGTTTGGTTAAGCTGAGGAGGACTCAAAGAGGCTGTGGGAACAATTTGGAGGTCTCTCTTTGAGAAACTTTCAGCACCTCTCCCCTTGGCTATGGAGGTGAGCTTTTATAAAATTAGGGGGTGAAAAAGTTTGCTTAGTTGGAGGGCAGAGATGCTTTAAATTTTAAATGAGAAGAGGTGGCCTCTAGGTTTGAATTGGGTTTGATTCCATGGGGTGGCTCTCAGTTTGGCAATTTTCTTGAAATTAGGATGGTCGGAAATGCTATGGGAGGTGGCCAGGAGGTAAAGTGAGCCAAGGTAATATGTCACAACAATTTATTTGGGCAGGTGCTTAGTTTTGAAAAAAATCCCTTAAGCTTAAGCAATTTTGGAAGCAAATCCTATGATTTGCTGATCCTTTGGTCCATGACTCATTTAGGTAATTCCATGGGGTTTATTCTGGTCAATAAGGTTTAAAATTGGGCTGTGGTGGTCTTTGGTTGGTCAATTTTGCTTGATTGGGTCAATTTTTTGGTACAGGGGTCCATGTAGGTCAATTTGTCTTAAAGTGGATTTGGGTTAGGCTAGGCATAAACTAGAGCCCAATTGATTGATCAATGCTATGTAGATTATTGTAATGAACATTTTTGGTGAAGTATTGAAGTGATTTTGAGTTCAATTAGGGGTCCAATTTGAGGGATTTTGGAATTTTGATTAAATTAGGCATGTTGGGGTAGACTTGGGTCTAGATTGGGCTAGGCTTGGGCTAAGTCCAAATTGATTGTTGAGAATGGTCAATATAAATTTCATGAAGAGTTTTAAACATTAATTGGGTGCCAATTTTGGGGCTAAGGCATTCAATTTGGTGGAACAGCCAATTTAGGGAAAATTTGGGGATTTTTGAAGTTAAGTTGAAATTAAATAAAATTGAGGCTTCCCCAAGGCCAATTGAAGGTCAAGTTTGATGTTTAAGAATTTAATTAAGATATTAGGATTCAAATTTAGGTCAATCTAGTAGGCTATAGGGTTCAATTTGGTGGAACCAAGTCATATGGCCAAAATTGGGGGTTTGACTTAAATCAACATTGGGCTCAAAACATGGGCCAATTGAGCTTGTTTTTCATTCATATTGATCATATGAAAGGTGAATTTTAGTTTTTAATTGAAATTGGGGGAAATTGGGACCAAATTGTTGGACATTTGAGGTAAATTTGGGGAAAATTGGGCCTTTAAAGGTAATTTTGGGGTTTTGGTCAAAATGGTCAAATTGATCAAATTGGGTCATGTGGTTGTTAAGAAAAATTAAATTGAGAATATTTGAATTTTTTTGGGAATTTTTGGGATTTTTTTGAATTTTTGGAATTTTGGGCTAAGGAGGGGCATTTTGGTAATTAGGCAATTTTTGGTGATTTTAAGTAATTTGGATGTTTTCAAAAGGTTTAAAATGATTTTTGAACAAATTTGAGTATTTTGGGTAAATTTAGGAATTTTGGCCAAATTTTGGTTTTCAACGGTACTTAAGTAATTTGCGGAATTTTAGGGCAAAAATGCCAAGTTGGGTATTTTTGGTAGAATTAGGGTGCCAACTGCCAACCACTATAAATGAGCTATGGACCAATAGAAACCCCATTTGGGTCCTCTATGTACTGGTCTTAGCTAAACCCTAGCCTAGGATCAAAGGGTTTAGGGGATCATCTACATGAGTCTCCCAAAGGATTAAGGGATCAAAGTCAAGGAATTTTAAGTTTAGGTTATTGAATGATTGTGAGTGAGGTGATTGTATTGAGTGACTTAGCCTTAGACCAACACCCAAAGTTAACCCTCAGGGCAAGCACTATGTGGAAAACCAACTATGTGGCTCATCTATTAAGTGCTAGAGGTTCGGACCACTATGTGGAACTTCAAGTTGAGTAAAGAGGAGTTTAAAATTTGTAATGGTGAGGGTTCCTTTTCTAGTTTCTAGAAATAGTCAATAGGAAAGACCTCTATGGCTAAACCCTAAGCTACTAAAGAGGAAAACTAGACCTCAACCAAAAGTGAGGTCAACAAGCAGCTGGATAATCTCCCTCAGTTGCTAAGAGTTCCTTCAGATCCTCTCTCCATTATTTCCCCTAATAGTCATTTGAATGTTTCCCCTTTGGAGCAAATACAAAAAGAATTTGAAGATGGGTGGCAACTACAGAAAACTAGGAGAAGAAAAAGCATGTTATGATGGATCCTCCTGGAGATATTCATACTCTTCTAGAAAAAATTCCCTCACCAAGGTTACTAGAGGGACAACCAAATCTTCACATCAAGACTAATTTCCTTTGCTGGAACATCAGGGGTGTGGTTCATCCACTCGCCTTAAAAAAGCTTCATCTTCTTAACAAGAAACATAAACTTTGGGGTTTTCTCTTCTTGAACCCATGGTTCACAAATATCCTAAAAAAATAATTTCACGGTTTGTTGGTTTCTCCAATTTCTCCAATATTAACAGAAAAATTTGGATTTTGTAAAGGCATGAGATTTCATGGTCTGTTATTATCAATGATCCTCAATATGTTCATTTCTAGTTTGACATTGCTGACAAGAGGGGTTTTTCTACTATTGTATATGTTGGGTGCATCAAATCTACTAGAAGGAACCTTTGCAATGGATTCATTAACATTATTTATTATATGTCCTCCCCCTAGCTAGTAGGGGGAGATTTTAACTGTGTTGCTGACATTGCTGAAAAAGAGGTGGCAGACCTCCTAATTTCCACATGATTTCTAAATTCTATGATAATATTCACACTGTCAGATTATTTGATCTTGGCTTTTAGGGATCTCCCTTCACTTAGAGAAGGGGTAAAATCTGGGAGAGGTTGGACAGATTTTTGGTAAGTGATCTCTGGTTCCAGAATTTTTCACATACATATGTTTCTCATCTCAGCTTAGTTGGTTCTGATCATAGACCTCTCTTGATCAGCATCACTGGTTGCCCTCCCTATGGTAATCCCCTTTTAGATTCCAAAACATGTGGGTGTATCATCCAGATTTTCTTAACCTTATTAAAGATAATTGGGGAGGCTCTTGGCACCCCAACACTCTGATCAATCTGTGGAAACTTCAAAAAAATGTGTCTAAAGAACTTAAACATTGGAATTGGAACACCTTTGGCAATGTATTTAAGAATGTTGAGTTGGTTGAAAAGAACTTGGCAACCCTGGAAACTGGTATGGAGGCTAGGTATGTTGATGAGGCTACTGGCAGGGAATGAAAAAGTTCTGCTTGAAACTAATAGACTGGAGCAATATCTGAGGCAAAAGGCTGTTGTGAGTAAATTTTTGGGGGGTGACAGAAACACCAAGTACTACCATGCTTGTATTAAATATATAAGGAATTGTAATACTATCCACATAATTAAAGATGGGGGTGGTAACTAGATCAAAGAATATGGGAGAATTGTTAATAATGCTATTAGCAATGATGTTAATTATTTTAAGGAGCTCCTCATAGTCCCTATCCCAGTGTTGATACATTGGATCTGCAGGTATTCCAGGAGGATCAAAATTATATTAGGCATCTCCAACTCACCCACTCTCCCTGTGAAACTTAAATCTAGGAAGCAATACAAGGTATTGATAGTTCTAGAGTAGCTGGTCCTGATGGGTTTACTTCTGCCTTTTACAAGAAATCTTGGCCTATAATTAAAGGAGATGTGGTTGCTGTCATCTAAAGCTTCTTTCTAGAGAACCCTCTCTCTAACTGTTTCTGTTCTTCCTCTTATTTTCTTATTCCCAATACTACAGAATGCAGCACCTGGGACCATTTTAGGCCAATTAGTCTCATTAATGTTATTTGTAAAATCATCAGTAAGATCATTATTGTCAAGCTTCAACCCCATCTGCCCCACCTTTTCAAACCTAATCGTACAGCATTTGTGAAGGGAAGGTAAATTGTTGACAACATATTACTTGCACAAGAACTGTATTTGGACATTGATCACCCATGTAGAGGGGGTAATATGATCTACAAGCTGGACCCAAAAAAATCATATGACACCATCAATTAGCAATTCATTCTAGTAGTTTTGAATGCTAAGGGCTTCTCCCTGGACATTTGGAATCTCATTTCTAGATGGCTACATCAAAGTGCTCATTCTATTTTGCTGATGGTCAGTCAACTGGATTCTTTACTGCATCTAGTGGTGTCCAACAGGGGGACCCTCTCTGTCCTTCAATTTTTATTCTACCTATGGACTACTCTAGAATCATGGATAAGGCTATGTTGTAGAAAACTTTGGCTATATTTCATCACAAATATGATGTGGAAGTCACCAAATTTATCTATGCAGATGACATTATCTTATTCTCCAAAGCCAATAAGAATGTTGTTAAGCTTATTCAAGAATGCCTTCAACACTTCCAAAAGGTATCTGGTTTTTCCTTCAGCCCATCTAAATGTCACCTATTTTAATAGTAAAAAAGCTAATCCTGCAGTTAAACAATGGATATCCCAATTTACTGGATTTACAACCTCCTCTCGTCCATCCAAATACCTGTGGGGTGCCTATTGTCTAAGGTAGAGCCAAAATGGTGCAGTTTGATGATGTCTTCTCTAAAATTGGCAATCAACTCAATAGTTGGACTAACTCCTTTCTATCCAATGGGGGAAGAATCACTCTTCTTATAATCATTTTAACATATTTTCCTTCCTACTTCCTACAAGTAACTGCTTTGAAGAAATCTACACAACTACTTTTGGAAAGATGTTTCAACAAATTTTTATGGTCTGGGCAAAGAAAATAATTCTGCTGAGCTAGCTGGCAGAAGGTTGCTAAGCCAGCCATGGTTGGGGGATTATGTTTCAAAGGTCTGTTGCACCTCCAGCAAGCGAACATGTGCAAACTTTGGATAAAGTTTAGGCAACAACAATCTGTTTGAACAATATACATGAAAGGTAAGTACTGTAAGCACTCTCACCCTAGCTTACTTAGTCAAAAATTGGGGGACTCAAGAACCTGGGTACAAATGTTAAAATTTAGACAACAAACTGAGGAGTTGTTTCTATGGGATCTCGGTAATGGTGAAGTTTATTTTTGGTTAGATAATGTGTGCCCCCCAAGACTTTCTATTGCCCATACCAACTAATATCAATCCAAACCTCTTAGTTTCTAATAGCTGGAATGGCAACTCTTGGTGCTTAGAAACTCTCTAGTAAATGTTAAATCCTATTGCTGTTGCATGTATTTCTAAAATCTAGTTTAACTGAGATAGTAATGACAAGTTGGTGTTGAAATCAAGCAGGTTGCAAACTATGTCCAAAGCTATCTCTTCTAATATTTTCAATTGGTAGGTTGTCCCTAGGCTGTCCCTTGGGGGAAAAATATTTGGAAAAAATTTCTAACCCCTTCAATGTCCTTTTTTATTTGGAGAATTTTTTAGAAAGTGCTCCCTGTGGATGATATTCTCAAATTTAAGGGCCTAAGAGGACTTTCTAGATGCCACCTATGTCATCATAAAGTAGAATTTATTCCTCATATCTTCTTAAAATGTACCTTTGCTCAGTAAGTCTGGAAGGAGCTCACACAGAAATTGAAAATAAATTCACTCTCTCTGAAATGGTCTACTCTTAATTCTTTATGGATGGATTGGCTTAAACTTAAACTGGGATCTATATTATTTATTATGGCTTGGTTTCTCTAGATGGCTAGGAACAAGGTTAAACATGATGATCTTCTCCCCTCAGTCGCTCACATTGCTGTAAACTATAAGGCCTTCATAAACAAGTTGGCTAAGCTTAAAGGTTTTTTATATCTGTGATTCCCAGCCTCAAATCAATACCTTCACTTCTTCTTTTACTATCACTAAGGTTTTCTGGACTCAACCTCCTCATCCTTACATCAAAGAGAACACAGATGGCAGCTATAATAGTTCTTCAGTTAGGTTTGGTGGTATCTTCAAAGATTCCAGTGGAATCTGCAAATTATTCTTCTACTGTCTTATTCTTGCCCAGGATGCTCTAGAAACTGAATTTGCTGCTACTTTCTGGGCCATATAGGTGGCTAATTGGATGAAGTGGGAGTTCCTTATTGTGGAGACAAATTCTTCATTGCTTAATCAAATGATCAGAAGTTCTATACCTCCCCCGCCTTGACATATCTTGCAATGGCTGAAAGCTATCAATTCTTCTGAAGGTTAATGCAAATTTTCTTTTGCTTTTATTTTCAAGGAAGTTAACAAACCTACCAATTGGCTTGCTAGATTGGCTTCAAATTCAGATGGACTTTCATTTTTGTTGCATGGAGACTTCATTGAGGCTCCTTATCTTAGAGTTGTAACCACTTTAGTTATCTAATATGTTTCCCTTTTCTTTTAATATATATATATATATATATATACACACATACTTATATTATATTAAAAAGATTGGTCAGAGGTTATTATACGAATGTTCCGACCAAGCTCAAGTACCTAGGAATTTCATCCCGCAAATAGGCGAGATCGAACCCTTGACCCCAGAGGTCTTATAAACTCTGTCAACCACAAACACACACTACTGCTAGGATTCTATGATAATTAAATCTTAGAAGGTATTAGACTTTCACAAAGTCGTAATCAATGTTAGGTGAGATGAAAAGTATTGATTGACTAGTTAATATATGTGGTTATTCATGAAAAAGAAATTACATAAGCCTTAACAACATTGATTTAAGGAAAATATTTAATTGGATTATTTTTATGGTTTAATGTTTGTTGCCCTATATGTTGAATGCATAATTTTTAAATAATTGTTGGTTTGATCTTAGAGAATCACTCGTAGTTTGCAAACATAGTTCGGTATTTGAAAATATACTAATTAATTAGTTATTATATCGGGTTAAAACAAAGTATAAATTAGGATAAATGAAAGAATCATGAATTACAAAGTATTTAATGGATTTTTGTGACTATTTAATGCATAATGTACGATGTCATGAATGTATGATTGATTATTATTCTTTCAAATCTATGGTGTATAAAGCATCATATTTTGGTCAACATCATGATCTAAATATTAGACTAATTGATTTTTTAATAAGAGATAAATACATCATTCTTTATTATAGATATGTTTCTTGCTACTATTGGTATATTTAAATTGATGATAATTTTTTATGAAATGCACTTATTTATTTATTCGATTTTATTTGATGATAATAAAAATGGTGTGATAGTTAGCTATACTATGTTACTTATTACATGTTCTTCTGGAAACTTTAACTATATTTTATTCTGATGGTTGAAAAATATGTATTACTTCATAAATTATGATTGATGTTGAAATGTAATTAAAAACGTTATAAGGATTCCGATAATCAAATTTCATTATAATAGAAAATTTATATAGTGATGATTGTGCATGTGAAACATGTATTGCTGATTAAATCCTTTGGATGTTAGCTAGCTAAACCGAGTAACAAATACACTTGATATTTTTATAAATTTTCAAGTTATTAGCATCATCTGGAAGGGGGGATTCCTAAACTTGTGCTTCAAGTATTTTTGCTGGGTGATTATGATTAGACCATTTAGTTGAATGTATTAGTAGATTATTTTAATATGTGCAGTATTGCATTAGCTTTTATTTTGGTGGATAATCTGTAAGTATTAATAATTTTAGATATTTTGATAGCCTTATTGGTAGACAAATATTATTAAAATTATCTATGTTTATATTTTAGAGGAGTTCCCAGATTTTTAGCTTAGACTCCCTTGCTAGCTTCTACAAATTTCTGCCACTTAACAAATAGTTGTTTTATTATTAAATGGTACAAAATTGGATAGAAGTGATGGGCATCTTACATTTTGGTCTAAAGAATGATCGTGTCACCTACCAACATCTATTAGCCAAGTTTTCAAGTGCATTATAGAAACATTACAGAGATATTTGCAATGAAATTTGGAAACAAACAAATCCAATTATTATTGTATATTTTCTAACCTGACCATCTCTTCTATTTGTTTAAACATTACAGCACGCAGTTTAACCAAACTGAGCGTACCTTTGGGAGCACATCAACCAATCTCTTAAGGGTTCATGGTGATCCATAGAGACATTTTAGCTGACCAAGAAAAGAACAAAGCGCTCTAAAATGTCATCCTCAGAGAATATTGAGATGCTACAACATTTAAATGGTAGACCATACTACTTTTTATGATTAGATTTTGATACCCCATCCTTAAAAGACGTTTTAATTTGCATAGATTAAAATTAAAAGTCAAGCCATAGAGAATTTCGTTGCAATGCATCACTTCCATCCTTCGAGCAAAGTGAAAGGTAACACTTAAAGTTAAAAAATAAATAAATAAATAAGACATCATTTTTCTCTTTAACATTTTTATTTTCTTTAGTTAAAAAACCTACATAGTTTATTGCTTAACATTAAGTTTTTTATTAAAAAAAATGTCAGCATGAGAATCATATTACCGTCAATTACATCATCTTATTTATTTTCCAGACAATATACAATGATTTTTTAAAAAATATGCCTAATAATAAACAATCTATAATTTAACATAAAAATATTAATAACTTGTGATACGAATAATAAAATATTTATTTGTTATAATATATTATTTTAAAACGAGATTTAAATTCATTAATAAATATTAGTCATAAATATATAAGTTTAATAAAATCCAAAAAGGAATATTTAGAAATAATTTGAATTTTTAGGCTTTTTTTTTTTTTTTTTTTTTTTTTTTTCTGGGAGTTCGGCAAAACTCCCATATATAAGTTTAATAAAATCAAAAAAGGAATATTTAGAAATAATTTGGATTTTTAGGCTTTTTTTTTTTTTTTGTTAACTGAGCTTTGCTCATAAGCTAATGTAACAAGTCGAGACATCGTCGAGCATAGTTTATTAGCTCATCAACCTTCGTTTG
Organism: Phalaenopsis equestris; assembly: GCF_001263595.1. Lineage (NCBI taxonomy): Eukaryota > Viridiplantae > Streptophyta > Magnoliopsida > Asparagales > Orchidaceae > Phalaenopsis > Phalaenopsis equestris. The sequence continues at coordinate 79,733 of NW_018251184.1, read as the reverse complement.
CAAGTCACTTATCGAACTAGTAGATTTGGACAGTTACACACTTATCATTCCACATCAAACTTATTCTATTTTTTCTAATTTCAACATGATTTGGCCATACCATAATCGGAAACAATGGTTATGCCATAGTTGAAAATGCAGTCGTATAAGCTCCAGCTATTTCACTAATGTAGAATTTTTATAACAAAAAATAATATTAATAAAGCAATAAAAAAAATCATAATATCGAATTTAAACATTATTTGATGGCACTATTTTAAGATAATGAATGTGAAAACACGGAAGGAAAAACAGACTCCAACAGTCAAATAATATAAATAATTGCACAAGAACACGCGATGCACAGAAAACCATTCCTACTCTTAGTGATTTTTTGCTGCATCTGTATAAGAGAGAACTATTACAGAAATGTGGGACTAAATTTGACTTAAATACTTACTGATCAAGAAGCAGGATCCATATACAAGTAACTAAAACCAAAGAAGAGGGCCACAAACAACCTCTGGCAGAGAAATCCTGTGTTGTTAAACCCAACATAAGAAGGGAAGAGTAGGATGAAACTTTGGGAAAAAAAAAGAATACAAGTAAAAAAAGTAGTCAGCAAATATGACAATAATGCTTGAAAACAAGTAGAAGAGTAATTTAGAGCTTTCTGAAGGTTGAATCTATGCTTGATAATTTTTTTCAAGTTCGATGTTTACATGATGCACAAAACTCGTTATTAGATTGCTATGTTTTGTTTTCACCTGCAAAGGTTAGCTGGGAAACTGTTAAATGACCTCGATATGGCTAGCAAAGAATTAATCTGAAGAACATTAATTTTAGCAAAATTTTCTGAATCCAAACTGTATTCAATATAAAATTTTACAACAACAACAACAACAACAAAAACAAAACCTTTATCACATTAAGTGCGGTCGGCTACGTGAATCCTTTTTCTCCATTACATCCTATTTAGTGTCATATTTTCATTTAATTCTAAATTCCATATAAAATTTTAAAACCTAAAAAAACATTTCATAAGCCTCTGGGCTTCAATTTCAGAAAAGTTCATAGAAAAGACAACAACCTCTCAACCAGGCCAAACTGAAACAAGGGGAAATCAAACCCACCTTTCTTATGAACTAGGGCATTCTAAAAATGCACATAGAGGGGAAACAATGTCTTGACTACTACAAACAGAGGCCACCTTTAGACTCCTCTTGTTGCATAAAATTAAAAGCTACACCCATGGATCTCAACGAAGCTCCTTAGTTCAAGCACAATTCTTTGGTGAGCTTCTAAAAATAAAAACTTCTCGAAGCTTTTGCAACTTCTACAGGTGATGAATTGTGAACCATTTCCCAACACTAAATTGTTCTCAAGAAGACGAATATTTCCTAAAAATGTTGACTTTTGTTGTCATTTTTGCTGGGGCTAAATTTCATCATGACATTTTGGAATTATTGCAACATAAGCAATTTATGATCGAGGTAGGAAAGCAAGAAATATGGGCCATTGGATGGAGATCAGGTGGACTGAAAGTATGGTTTAGTAGGACAGTCCAACCCGTCTTATATGGTCGACCAACTAATAGGAACTGTTTTGGATATGATTATTTCAAATTTGCTTTTATACAATTTGAAATATAGTACTTTAAATTTTGAATTTGAGATAAAGTTATCCTTTTTTATATCCGTAATTTTCCTATAAATAAGACCATTTCCTACGATACAACGATAGGAAAACAATCAATTTTTTCCCAAATACTCTTTCTCGCTCTCTCTCGAAGCAATCGACCCATTCTGGCACCAAAAACTCACCGAACTGCAGGCATTCCAACGCTCGTCAAAATGCTTTCTCCTTGCTGCCACAACCTTATAGCAAGATAAATTCTAAAATAGAAGACATTTATAGCAAGGAAAATATAATGAGAAATATTTAATTTGATTAATAGGACGCTAAAAATCCTCCAAAAATAAAATTTCATATTTCCTTTCCTATCTGTTGTAAACACTTATTGTGATCATCTGTTGTAAACACTTATTATGAGATCACGTAATTAAGTTAAGAGATAAGTATCTAATCACCATGTTTAACAGAGGTTAGCATCTAATCACAATAGGGTTGTTTGGTTTGCTGCAATCATAATGCGGTTTAAAATGAATGAAATGTAGATGTAATGTATTGTATGAGAAACAGATTGGAGTTGTTTGATTCAGCGTAAAATAAATATAAGACTTCATATTTTTGTTGTTTGTTTTGAAATAGAAGCATCATAAAGTATGCCAGGTCTTATAAAAATTGTGGGCAGCCAGTGGCAGCAACAGGAGTTGGCGGCGGTCGGTGATGTGCGATAGTTGGTTGGCGCTGGAGCTCTTATGCGGATACTTCGTCACTTGGCATCGCAGTCGTGAGAACCCTCGATTGGTGATTCCACTGGGGCGGAATCGATCCCACGAACGAAGTAAGATGAATTAAGATTGGATCCTGTCTTGGTAAATGCTGACTTTTGCAATCTCGCAAGCTAGATTGAGTGGGATTTCTACAATTTTCCCAATCGGCAGAAATTCTTCCACATGCAATAGCCGCCAGCCCCTTTGGGCCCATATTTAATATTTTATTTAGTTAGAATTAAGATTTTATTGGAAGGAACTTTTTATATTTTGTTATTTTTTTCTTTCTGGCCGATTTTTGACTTTTTTTATGTTTAGAGATGTTTTCTCTTGGTTTTCTCTATTTGAGTGTCAAATCATTGGATTTCTTTTAGGTGGATTGTGTAGCTTAATAGGATCGGGGCGGTGATCTCCCTCGGATGTTCTAAGACCATATCCACGTCGAACTTATTGTCTGTTGTTGTTCGGCAGTGCAAAACTATAATATTATACTTATGGAATTTCATCTTCATCATTCCTCCCGCTTTACTTACACCTCCAACTTATATCCCTTTTCCTGTACTACTATACATCTTCTCAGAGCCTTAAAACAGTATCATTTGATATCAGGGTACAGTAATTCTAAATTTTTAGGGAATCATCTTTCTTACTCCAAATCCAAATTCAGCAAAAAAAAAATAAAAATATTCCAGCTATACCTAAACACCTGCTAGGCTCGCTAGAACGGTATCACTGGCGGCAACATACAACAAAAGCTGACAACTCTTTACATACTATGAAAAGGGAGGTTTGAGTACTTTTAGAATTGGGACAGCGCCCAAGTCGAACTTCAAGTCATTAAGACACTCCAACATATTCGCACACCAAGGATACGCGAGTGTAAAGGCACATTTTCAAAGGAGAAAATGCCAACATTATGTATTTTTTTGGGCTCCACTATGAAAAGGGGGGTTTGGCACCATCTACCACTTGAGGCTTTGGACCTCTCCTCTCTTATAAATTTTAAGCATGTTTTATATTTCCATAAATTTAGAGAATATAATACGGCCGCTCATTTTTGTGCCAAGTGCTCCCTTAATGGTTCCTTTGTTATTATGCATGCAAATGATGATACAAAGCTTGCTTCTATACTTGTAGACAACAGGTGTCATTTTTGTATATAATAAATGCATCTTTGTTGTACATTTTTGATATATTAATGAAAAATGCAATATTTCAAGGCAACACTTTACATACAGCAGTATGCTTGAAATTTACACAAATCTAGAGAATTCTAAAATACACAAAAAAGGAACCAAGAAATACATTCCTTTTTTACACTACATTTGGAATTCCTTCCCAAACACCTGAATTTTTATAAACTCTGCAACTTCGATGCAATGCACTCCCTTTGCAGCTGACCAAACAGTCCCTATGTGACTATGGAATTCTCTTTCAAGATAGTAATCTAAGAAATGTTGCCCGGTGATAATTAAATCCCAAGCCTCAATGTCATCTTTCAAGCAGAATGTGTACTAAGGATACAAAAGATAATTATGAACAAGTTTCAGACGTTTAAAAAATTATAAAAAGTTATAAACATTTTTATAAGTGGTGGATAAACATTGAAGGAAAGGATTTTATAATCCAAGAGGATTTGATACAGTATAAGATATAGACCAAAAATATTTTAGCAATTTTTGGATAATTATAATAAGTATGAGCTATTTTTAGTATTTTGTCATTTCCAATACATTTAATACTGGGATTATTTCATTTTCTTTTAAGATAATAGAATTTTCAAGTCCCGTGTTGACCTAAATCCGAAAGATATAACTGTTAACCACATTTTTATACATCAGGATTTAACTTCTTTGAACTGATTATTCTATTATGAATTGAATTAAGCAAATCCTCTTTTTCTCCTACATTCAACTTTTCTTCTCTCCTTCCCAACACAATCTCTTCCTGTGGAATCTTGAAATTCATATTTTAGTGTTATTCTCTTCTATTTTAAATTTTATTTTGTCATATTTCTTTGCTTCTTGAGTTATTTTATCTTTGATAAGTTGTAATAGCTGCAATTAAGTTTGCACTGGTTATTCCTTATTATAAAGGAGAAGAGCATGTAATTTAATTATTGAGAAATAAGAGAATTTATTCCCTATCTTCATGGTATTAGAGCATCGCACAACTAATCACTTCTGCCCCTCGATTCTACATCATTCGCTGCATTTGAACATCTGAATTGTCGTTTGCACCGATCCAACGCGACAAAAACGAGAACTCGTCAATCATCATCATCGTCTACACTGATACAACGCAACAGAAAAAAAAACTTGTCGATTGTCTTCGTTGTATGGCTTGCATCATCTTTGAACTTTGGTTTTGTGAGTCATAAGCTTGTGTCATATGCATCGTTCGCCTTTAACTGGATCGTTATGTTTCTTCTTGAAGCATTAAATCAAACCCTAACTTCCAACAGCAGTTTGAACCCTTCCAACAACCACCAAAACCTTCCTACAACCGTCGGAACATCCTCTAGCATCTTGCAATTCCTCCTCTACTCTGCCCTACTGCAGAACGCTTTATGCAGGCCCTCCTTTGTTCATCATTGCAGTTGGAATTCTCCCTGCAGCCAGAATCCTCCCAGTGTCAGGGCCTCCTACGGTGGAATCCTCCTAAGTTCTTTGCAGCAGCCAGCTTCTCACCTGCAAAAAGCAACAGTCGCAGGAACTCATTCAAGTCACTGGAACTTTTCCCGACAGCTATCAGAACCCCTTCAACTGGCAGCCTGGCATGCTGACCCTCCTAGGCTCTTCCTTACAACTGAATATCCCTGCTGCAGGAACTCTTTCGTCGGATTCTCTTTGCAAGCTCTCCATTGTTCACCTTGTTGTTGTCGAACCTTTCATCCAGCAGCAGCAACAGACGTCGGATCCCTCTCGTGCGACAGCAACAAGAGCTCACTCCTCTTCTTTAACAACCACTCATGGGATCTTTCTTCCTACAGCAGCATCAATTAAATTCCTCGTAAAAAGCTACAGCTCTAAATACACATAAGGATTATGACCAAGTATGGTACAAAGATGTCAAGTTCCATTCCATAGGTTAATCCTCTTTTGTGTGAACATTACAAGAAACTTGGTAATTCAAATGACAAGTGCTAGAAACTCTATATTGAAAACTTGTAGAATGAAAACCTCAGCAAGGGAGGAAAGACCAAGACAGTAAGAGCAATGCTGCTACCTCTTTTGAAGGGTCAATCGACCCTAGCCTTTTCATTAAGGAACAACTGGAGATGCTGAAGAAACTTCTTTCGAGCACAACTGAGTGGCCTACCAACTTGATGATACACTAAGATGTCATGCCCTCCTATCTCGCTAACAATGGAAGATTTGGCCTTCAATAATAGATTCAGATGCTTCTGATTGCAAGGTTGGAAATACTCATGCTCTCACCAACTACCACGAGTTCACAAAATCTAAATCTATCATATTTGCTGATGGATCTCACTCTAGATTTATTGGGAAAGGAGTAATGAAAGCCTTAAAAAATATTCAACTCTCTTTTATGCTTATATATTTCACAATTAAAAATCATCTTATTGTCAAAAAGAATCATATAATCAAGACTTAAAATGTGTTATTAAATTCTATTCTAAAACTTGTGAATTTTAGGTGACGGATTCGACAAAAATGATCGTCAATGTTGAATTGCATCAAGGTCAATACCTGCTCAAAGAAAGCTAGTCTCTTAACACACAAGTTTCTTAATTATCTTCTTCCTATATCTATGTTTTTATATGTCTGATTGTCTTGAAAGTCAAGTTCTATTATGGCATCATCGTCCGAGTCATCTTAATTTTCACTGTGAAGTAAAGTTGTACCCTTACTTCTTTATTAATAAAAAGCCAATTTTTAAGCAGTGTAGATCCAATTGGGGTGATAAGCTTGGGATTTAATCGATTCATAATCAAAACCATACCAGGGAAAAATACACCAATTTTAAAAATTTTGAACAATAAATTGAACAGAAGTGCAAAACAAAAAAGTCCAGAAAAGGCACACATAAATTTTACATGAAAAAATATGTGAACAAGAAAAAAATCACAAAGCTACACCACACAGGCTACACCACACAAATCTATTTCACTATGAAAGAAAAATAGTACAAAATTACACCACTCAGATCAACTCTCTACACCATTGAAACTTACAGCAATTCACACTCATTCCTCTCTTTGATCTCATAAGAGAAAACACTCGTCGAAATCCAGAGACGCCGCTCCGCACTTACTACTCACCATCAAGAATATACTGTGAAAGAAAGTAATAATCCTTTGTGAAACAAGGGCAAAAATCCCTAAATGCATGCTCCTAAGGCCAAAGCACTGCCCTCGCTTGGGTTGAAGTAATTAATTGGAGTGTTTTCGTGCCCATAAATGGCCACCTTAGTGTTGCCCTATTTGGATCAAGGCACGAGGGAGCTTGAAGTGGGGTCCAATAGCCACCTTCTCTTGATCTAGGCGCCAAGGCCCACTCGTATCCTAGCGTTGTGTGCCCCTTGGGCCCTTAAGCGTTGATGCTACTGCTGGCTTCTTGCAGGATACAACTATAATGCAAATAGACTCCATTTTAAAAAATATCCCACTAGGAGATTGATTGCACCTCATGACATCTCCTCTAGATCTGTATCATCTTCATAGTTTTATACCGTAGTATGGCTAACCACCAATATCAACCTTCTTGAACTCCAACTCAAGCCAAGCATACCTTCAATTTCTCAATAGTCACCACCTTAGTGAACATATCTTCAAGATTTTGAGTTGTGCATCTTCTCCAAGACTAGTTGTCTATCTTCAGGAGAATGCGAATAAAGCAATACCTAAGCTGCAATGTTAATGCTACTTTGGATGGTTTTTTTATTTTCATACACTTTGTAATTCGTTACTCAAAGTTTATTTAAGATGTTACTTGGCTACAGAATGTTGTCATTATACCTAATTCAGTGGTTCTCATGTCTTACCTGAATAGAGCACTTGTTTATCATCGATTCACAAAGAGAGAGATGCCGAAACAAAATTGTGACAGGAGTATATTTGATGTACGAGAATCACAGCTCATACGTAGATTGGTCTCCTTGCATGACATAATCTTACATTGGTAATAAATCAGTTGGGGAGCTACTTGAACGATACCCTAAAAGATTCAATAACATGTTTTGTATGACACAACCTGTATTTATAGATCTCCTAGATAAATTACATAGGAATCATGGACTTCATGGCTCTTCTAGGATGACATCCAGAGAGGTGTTAGTAATAGCTCTCTACATTTTGTCACATAACGAATCACTGAGAGGAGCAATAAAGTGGTTCCAAGCATTCATTGGAGATAATCAACATATAATTCTCAATGGGGTTGAATTCACTTGTTAGTTGTCATAAAAAATTATCAAGACAAAGAATCCAATATTTGAGAGGACTAAAAAAGAGATTGCAAGTGACCCGTCGCATACAACATTTTTTAAGATAAATCTTTTTACTCATAATAATCAGAAGTCAAAATTAGTAATGTAATTTACAACCCTCTTTATTTTCTTAGAATTGTATTGTAGTGATCAATAGAACACGCGTAGATACATGTGTATCTAATAATGTAAAGGTCGCATTCATTAGACAGTGTGGATAACCAACAAAAAATGTAATGACCGACATGCCTGAAAATGTGTCATTTTTTATGTACATTTGATGCTTATTTTTAGTGATATTACACTTTAATGAAATGTACTTTTATATTTTGGATTGTTGGTACATGTTATGAAATTACAACAAATAGAGCGAAAATAGAGTAATTTGGAGTCAAATGGAGCAAATAAGAAATATTTGACCTAGCGCCTAGGCGCCAGACAACTATTTTATTGCTTCTAGAAGAATGGCGCTTAGGCACCAAAAGCAATTTTTTTTTAAAATGCAATGTATTTGGACAAATTTTGAAGAGGCATCTGAAGTGACTCTAGGGGATTTCGAGGATTATTATAATGGGGTGTCGCTTCAAGTGAAAAGAAGGAAAGAAGGTGTGTAGGGTGTGTCTCTTCAAGTGACAGGGTGTGTCTAGTGGAGCGAGATTGTAAAAAGAATTCTTCAAAGGAACTTCAAAAGATTTGTTTGGGGAGGAGTTTGAGATAAGTATTTTGTATTCTTGTTTGAATTTTATTAAATTTTATAGTGTAAACCTGTTTTTAAATTTTAAAACTTAACTTTATTTGTCCTCAGTACTCTACATTAAAGTTTAATATCATTTTAAAATGACTTAGTATGTGGTCATGCTTTTAGATTACTATAATTTTGATTTTAGAAATCATATAGAAGGCATAGTTGAGATTCTATGTTAATAGGATTGTTCAAGAGTTAAGTTATTTTGTAAGAGACATGTAGGAAAATGATTTTACTATTTATTGTAGAAATGAGTTGATATTTGAAAAAAAAACTATTCTTCTTAAATTTAAATTTATAAGAATTGAGCTACTATTGAAAACTTTTTTAAACTAACACTTATAATTATAAAAGTGAAGGAAAGTGATGAGTTTTTAACCTTAGGGGGACGATAGTGAAATTCAAAACGATTAAACGTTTATCCAGATATACTAATCATCACACAAAAATAGTAAGAACTGTAAATGATTCTAAAAAAATGAGAAAAGAAAGAAAAATAAGAAAAAAGATATGAAAAGTGAAAAGCTTGAGAAAAAACCTAATCAAAAACCGGTTCACTTGAATCTCCTTATTAAAAAAAGACTTAAATTCAATCCTAAACTTGTTTTTATATCAAAAAATATTAGTTAAACTTTACCAATAGAGTCCGTAAATTATGTTTCTATACTTTTTTAAGGATCTCAAATTTGACAAATTTTAATAATTTTCAAAGTAAACAGAAAATCAAGATTTCTAAGTTGAATGCAAAATGTTCTTTTACCCTAGTACTGGACCAATTCACTAGAATTTCTCCTAAGTTGTATTCTAACATTTTTGAAGCAAAATTATCGGAAAAATTAATGAAACTCACTACCTCAAATCAACAATTCTGATTTTTAAAATTAAAGTATTAGTTGAGAACAAGTAACGTTTAAGTTTGAGGATTTTGATGTGTGAAAGATTGTATGAATTTTTTTATATTTTTCACATCTTTTTGAATGAAATTGCACTTTAAGGAAATAAATTTGTATGTTTTTCTTGTAGGTATAACGGGTATTAGGAGTGGAACAAAGTGGAAGAAACGCGGAGCGAAAAGAATAAGATTTAAAGAAAAAAAAGTTTGTGAAGGATGAGGCCATGGCGCCAAGTACTAGACGCATGTCACCAGCCAAGCTTAGAGCCCGAGAGCTTGGCGTCAGTGCGCCAAACAATAGTGTCATGGCCTAAGTCGTTGAAAACCAAGCCCATGTTGTCAAATTAGTGTGGCACCTAGGCATCAGTCCAGTAAAACGCAACTTGAAAGTTTGGGGCAACTGGGCGCCATGGCACCAGTCTTGAAGGCCAAGGCTATGGAGTAAGAATAGAGAGACGCATAGGCGCCAAAATTGAGTGATGCCTAGACGTCAGTATCGAATTATGGACAATTTCGAGATGATTCAGAGCAGTTCAACAGCGGTTTCAAGGTGGGTTTTAGAGTAGTTTGGAGAGAAATTAAGAGGGGAAAAGGGAGAAAGATAGAGGAGGTCAGGAGTTTAAGAGGTGTGAGAGAGTTTTGGACGGATTTTTCCTTCTATGTTTGTAGAGTTCTATTCTTGTTTTAAGCAATTCGCAAGTTTAAGTGTGTGTGTGTGTTGAATTGTGAGTGCTATTGTGTAAGAAGTTGCAGGAGAAGAGCAAGGACTTAGGTGGAGCATCATGAAGGCAAATTGAGGGAGAGAAATAAGTATATTTGTGATTTAGAATTGTAGTTTTATGAAGCATATTTGTATGTTGAACCTCTTTGTTTCAATGCATTTTGGTGTTGTTGTATTCGTGCTTTCTGAGTAGATTTACTTACTTTTCCTTGTGATGATGTGGTAGATGTGTGGGAATGTTAGATTGAATACTGAAATAGTTATATTCAAAATTGTGATTATTTTCCTTTTGCAATTAGTTTACTTTTCAATCTAATCAATTGATCTGTTAAAATATGTTGTTAACCCGTAAGGGGAAGAGCTACTGCATAAACAACTAGAAAAATCACATTAAACTATAGAGTATGAATCTAAGTACACTATAGGTAAATGCAAATATTAGGGAGATAAAACTTAATGGGTTACAAATTGGGGATCTTTAGAGTGACAGCCTAGAATCCACACTAATTTGAACAAAAATTCTTTATAGGCTTTAAAGAGGGCCAAGAGGATTTATACTTCTATTTGGATTTATGCTTCTATTTATCACAAAACTCTACTTTATTTGGCCTTTCTTCCACTTCCACACTATATTATTATCACCACAAGGAAAAGTATCCTTAACACTTGTAAAAACCACTTCACATACCATAGTTAGAAATCATGTAGGCGTAACTCTAGATAATGCAGTAGGTTTGTTAGCAAAACTCTTTTAATTCAAAATTTCAAACAAAGAACAAATTTAGTAGATTAGAACATTTTCCTACTTTGGCTTCCGTTAATTGATGTGGGTTCGACAACCTGGACTTTTAAGAGCTCTATATTACTGAAATGATATGTATACTTGCGTGAGAAACATCAATATGTAGGAAAATTTGATTTTAAGAATTTAATTATTTTGCTGAGGAGCAGAACAAGTTTTAAGGTGTCATCACCAAGAGTTATATTATTGTGATAATAACTGAGGTGTACATGCACCCAGGATGGCGAAGATGTTAGGAAAATGATTGAATTGAGAGAGTGAATTACAGACACCATCATTTGATGTTAAATGTCCAATTTTTTTGTTTTTTGCTATTTTATTTAAGATAGATGGTAAAAACTATTATTGTTTGTTGCATTGATGTCTTGTCAAATCATTTAAATTTTGAATCTCACTTGTATTTCTCGCTCTTTTGCACGTATTATTCCCCACCTGAATGGCCGAAGAGGCAACCATGGGTATACTATAGTATATAAATATTTATTGCATATTATATCTGTTTTTTTAGGTCAGTGATGAGTCATTCAAATTTAAGGGTTCTTCTGGATGGCTTATTTGTCCCTATTGATTCTTGTCACATGTGAAATCCTAATGAAAGAAACCAAGATCCTCTTATTTTTTCAGTGTCGTTTTTTAGGCTCTTCTAGATGGCTTGTTTTTTGGTGATATGCATATGTGATATTCGTGTTTTGAAGGCAACCAAGAACATTTTTTTAAGATTTGATATCTTTTGAAAGTGATAGATTCGTTGGTTTATGCTATGATCTCAGGGGCCACAGGATTTAGTAAAACTTGCATTGTTCAATTATAATTTTTTTTTTCCAATAATATTGGATCTAAGGATTTTTGTTTTGTTGTGTTAAAACATCAAAAAATATAAGTTCGAGGACTTTCGGTTCTTCTAAAGAATTGCCCTGCTACTGCGGACTACCATACTCCTTGCTTACTTTGTGAAAGCCACATAGCTACGAAAGACAGTTTTACAGATGTCCAAGGAGAAAACAAGAAAATTATGACTTCTTTAGGTAGGCAAATGAGTTAGAGAAATTAACAGCTGATAGTTATCGGGCATGGTGAGTTTCCTTGGAGGACAGCTTGTCTCGTGACCCACACCAGCTGTATTTTTAAAATAATATTATAGATTATTGATTATTATTTTAATAATTTTTTTTTTTTATTTTGATAGCCGTGCTACTCATTGTTAAGTGAGGTATCCATTTTTATTTTGTAATACTTGAACTGTATATTTGCTTTCAAATATGAGATGAACTAGTATGAACAGTTATGTTGTAAACATTACATTATAGGAGCAAAATGGTTATTTGTCCAGAAACAGCTGCAGCACAACTGTTTTGAAACTGCAAAAAATAAATAAACAATCAGCTTATCTGCAACAGCTTCCTGTCACAGCTGCTGCGCAGCAGTTTATTAATAAGTTATAGCTACCCCAAACAGACCCAAAATTATCAAATTACAAAAATTAGGCCTCCAGTACAAGGAGATGACTTCCACTAAAATTAGGTCGTCGCATTTATACGACACTTACAAAAATCATAAATCCAACACAAACTCACGATACTGACACTAGAAAGAAAAGTTTTATTCAAACAAAAATTAAAAATTTAAATGCCTCCAAACATCTATTTATAGACTTCTCACTATTGAATTAGTAAATATGATTGGCACAAAATCAACTCTAATTAATTCAAGATAACGATCATGTTTCTATTTTATATCCAATAAAAATAAAAAAAATAAAAGGTACCATGAAACCATTTTATTATGAACAGATGTTGTAATCACAAGGTAAAACTTTGAAAACAAACTGCAAGTAGCTACATCAAACCCACCCACAACAAAACAGTAGGCAGCGGTAGTCAATATCTCTAGAAAATAGCATCACATTAATGATAACCCATTTATTACAATTGAAAATAACCATATAAAAGCAATTATCGCTAAATAAATAAACATCTTTAATAAAACAACATTTGCTAAGCAAAAAAAAGTAATTATTCAAGACTTGAAAATTTTAATCAAATTTCTTACAAGCAACATACAGTTCTTTTATGATAAAGCTAATAGTATTAACTTGCATTGTATATAGAAGGGCGAAAGCTTGAAGCACAGTATCAATAAGTTTGTTGTCAATTACAGCACAGTTGTTTAAGGGAAGAAAGCTTTTCTTGTCGAAACTTTATCCACTCAGCATATTTATGTCCCAACAACATCTATAAACTAAATTATTTCAAGCTTAATGATCAGAGTAGAGCACAACCTCTTTAGATAAAAGATAATTCCACTAATAACAAAGAGGTTGCATAACAATGTATGATTTTCTATCATAGTTTAACTATTGATGTTTATCTTCATTAAATTTCTCATTCAAAACAACGGGACATCCTTCTTAATGCAACACTTCTACAATAACAACACTAGAAGGGTCTCAAGAATCCTTCAACACTATATTCATATCATGCGCCTTAAGTACATAAGCACTTATAAGTCTCATTAATTTCATTAAAAGCGTGATCGACAAATTTAGTACAGTATAATCCTCTTTTTCAGATAAATAACTCAAATCTAAAATCGAGTGTATTACTATATGCATGCTGCCTAAGAGAAATTTAGACTCAATAATCATAAAACCCTCTACAGGAGGATGTACCTTGGTGTATGCTTTTTGCTGATGATATCCTTGTCGTGGATAAAACGAGAGAAAAAACCCAGGAAAAACTTGAATTATGGAGGCCTACATTGGAGTCTAGAGGCCTTCATTTAAGTAGAACTAAAACTGAATACATGGAATGTAATTTTAGTAGTAATAGCTCTAGTGACAGAAGTGTGACTTAGGGTAATCAAGTTATTAAAAGGTGTGAACGATTTAGAAATCTTGGATCCGTTGTTCAAAGCAATGGTGATATAGATGAGGATGTTAAGAATTCAAGTTGGTTGGTTGAAGTGGAGGAATGCTTCGGGCCTTTTGTGTGATAGAAAAGTACCGCTTAGACTGAAAGGAAATTTTTATAAGACGGTGGTGAGACCTGCAATGTTATATGGCGCCGAATGTTGGTCTTTAAAAGAGAAGCATAATAATAAGTTAAGTGCTGCCGAGATAAGAATGATTAGGTGGATGAGTGGCTTTACACTTAGAGACAAAATTAGAGAAAGCCGTCTTAGATGGTTTGGTCACATTAAACGTTGACCATCTAATGATCCGATTAGGAGAGTAGATGTTTTAGATTCGACTTAATTTAAGAAAGGCAAAGATAGACCTAGGAAGAAATTGAGCTTATTGTATTAAAAATGATCTTAATTTACTAGAACTAAATGAAAATATGACACTAAATAGTACGCAACGGAGAAAAAGGATTCATGTAGCTGACCCCATGTAGTGGGATTAAGACTTTGTTGTTGTTGTTGTAATCATACAAGCCTGACTATCAAATAAAAGCACAAATAAAAGTGCTCCCCAAATTTGAATTAACTTAAAAAATTATATTTACCTTTAAACTAGATTCAACTTTAGGAATAGTTATGATGAAAAAAAAATTTACTAATTAATAAATCTTCTAAATTACTAGTCTCTTCATAAAGCTAATGAACATCATCAAAATCATTAAATTAATTATCTTTCACCCTCACGTTTTGCATGTCTTTACCAGGACACTCACTATCTTAATTATCAATTTGATGATCCTTGAAATATGCCTTGGAAGAAATATTTAACCCAAACACAATGGCAATTGACTTCCCCTTAGTATCTCTTTTAACATTATTATTACTAATCTGAGATGAAGTATGTACAGCATATTAAAGTTGAGAATAATTTAATACAATGATAAATTATTAGATTGCATGATAAATTTTTAGACATAGTGAAAGTTAGCATCATACAATGATTAATGCAAATTGAAAAGCATATTTAAGAGATGGAATATGGTGTGGTGTCGTCCATCTTTGGATTTACAGTATCAAACATACCTAAATCAAAAGTGTAATTTATGTTCTTCGATGATCTCAAAATGCACAAAATATGTAAAGACTGACCCAATATAGATTTCTACTTAGGTGGTTGTTTAGTACGTTTAGGACATTAGAAGACCCCCCGACCCAAACGAAGTGCATGTCCCTTCGTTGGGAACATTATCAGCTTCGTTGTTGAACCTCCCTTTCTCTTTCTTTCCAGCAACATCCTCACCATTTCGGCAGGTATAAGTCTCACATCTTAGAGCTCTACCTGATATTCATATGATAGAGTTTCCTCTCTTTAATCGTAGGGCTGCCGGGGTTTGCATAGACAATGCAATTCACGGATTGATGGTTGGGAATTTTTGGATGCATTAGGTCTACTACCTTCACGACCAGATAGACTTAGAGTACTAGTAGTTTTGAAATGACGGGTCTGTCGTACGCAAACCCGACTTCCTATTCCTTCTAAAGATTACTCCTCCCTTCCTTTGACTACCCCTATTGAGCTCTATCGTTCATTTCGCTTTCGTTAGTATCAACTTGATAGTTTGATTGTCGATGAGCAGCCGCCCGTTTGAGATACGACAATTTGTCCTATGCTCTTATGACACGGATGTGCTTTGACATATCAAGATTCTCCGTCGGGATGATTCAGTTATTTCGTAGGCATCGTATGTCGATGAGTCTTTTACCTAGGTGGGACCATTAGACACTCACTCTCTGCCCCGTAGCTTAGCGGGAGCTTTGAAAGCATCAGAGCATTCCCCTACGAGATAACCATCCTTTGATAGCCATGTGCAATTCATCGCATGTGCAATTCATCACTATTAATGTAAGAAAAACTCATTTGGATAAAGAGTATTCTTGGGCACCCCCCAAAATATAATTAACCTAGTGGGATATATTCCCTTGGGAACACTGTAGACCCCAGAATAGGCAAACACATATGAATCTTTGGTTGTGGGTAGTCTACGTAGACATTCTTTCGTGGATATTGATCCAAGATGCTTCAGACCG
The DNA here is from genome assembly GCF_001263595.1 of Phalaenopsis equestris. Lineage (NCBI taxonomy): Eukaryota > Viridiplantae > Streptophyta > Magnoliopsida > Asparagales > Orchidaceae > Phalaenopsis > Phalaenopsis equestris. The sequence goes on along the minus strand of NW_018251184.1, from coordinate 63,758 downwards.
ATCTTATTTGAGCAAGCATACTTGACTTATCCTTGTAAGGTTTTATCACACGTAGACTCTTCGCGTTCTCTCTCTTGTTTGTATTCTTTGATGTTTGTCCGTCTTTTTTTGTTTTTCTCTTCTCGTGGTCATTCACATAATCTGAAAAAGACACTTATTCAGAATAGGAAAATATACGACGATAGGCAAATTGCTGACTCCTTCAAAAAAAAAAAAAAAAAAAAAAAAGGAACGAAAACAACAACATGAGTATTTGTTTAAGCCAAAAGGAATAACTAAGAATTCATAATGACTATACATTATCCCAAAAGGTGTCTAAGTTATATCTACATCATTAATTCTGATCTGATATCCTGATCTCGGATCAATGCGAAAAAATATAGTAGTACCTTCTAACTAATCAAATAAACCATCGATCCATAATAGCGGATGTTTATTCTTAATTGTCACTTTGTTTAACTCTCTATAATAGATGCATAACAGCATAGATCAATTTTTTTCCTTGACAAACAATATTGGAGCACTCCAATGTGAATTATTTTGATCTGATAAAATCATTATCTATCAGTCCCTACAACTGACATTTTAATTCCTACAATTCATTTGGAGTTATTGTGTAAGCGAAGTTGAAAATAACAGATATCGCTAACTACACATCAATGTCAAACTCAACTTTTCATTCTGGCATAGCCTTAGTGATTCTTCGGAAAATACATTAGAAAATTCTGCAACAATTGAGATGTTTTTCAATTTCTGCACATTGTTACTCAACACCTCTAATTTGCAAGTATTTTTCAACTTTATCACTTTGCAAGTATTTTTCAACTTTTACTGAACTAAACAGAAAAAACTAAACATTTTAATCACATAAGATATAAAATGACTTTTCACCAAGCAAATTGAGTTTCACTCACCTTTTCTAGCATTCAATCGTAGCAAAGTTCTTCACTAACCAGTTTATTCCCATTATAACATCGAAAGTCTAATTGATATTTTAATTAATTTTGTTTGCAACTTATCATGATTGTTAACATGCACTAGATATTTTTTATTTCCATAAAAAGTACTTCCTGAATGCATAATAACACATAAGACATGACTAAAGTGCACAATATCAATAATAAATTGGAAGCAAACTCATCGAAATCAAGGAATGAGTTGCACCTGAATCGAATAAAACAATGTCAAAGTGTCATGAATTAGATGCATACTTGTAACCACTTCTTCAAATTCTTTAGATTTGTTAGCGATAACTGCAAAAACTTTGGCTTTCACTCGTAGTTCAGTTATGTGCCCAGATGTTTCACCATTTGTTTGTATTGAAGGTTTTCCTAAAAATTGAGTTTAGTTGGACTGACTTTCTTCTAAAAATTTCATGGTTGTCTTTGTTCTTGAGATATCAGCGATCTGATGTCGCTTTTATTTTAGTTCATATGAAGATTCCTTGATTGTCCACAATTGTTGTACTTTCTGGAACCCATCCAACACTTCCCAAAATATTTTTTCCACATTTCTCAGGAACTACCTTTCTAATTGAGGCAGCTTCTGATTACCATCTGATTTAATTTTCTTATTTTGGAAGTTTTTTCACTTGCCAAAATCTTTATTTTTATTTGCCTATGGTTGCTACTATTGGATGGATAAGTTCAGGTCATTTTCAATTCATCTGGCTATTTCAACTAGCAGTAAAAAAAATACTGATTTTGAAGAGCACCAAAGTCAAACTAAACTGATCTCTGAGGTTGCACATGAATCTGTGGCATTTTTCATCCTGGGTACTGACATAGTGGAGTACATGTCTGAAGATAAAAGTAAATTCTGCCTCATATTGTATAATGGAACTTATCTTATAATGCTAATTTGACTGAAAGCAAAATGAACCAATCCTTGAAAACTTCTACAAAATCATCCCACTGAATATGTGGAAAAGGTATCAACTGAAGTTTTTCTCTATGTTGCCTCACCTTCTAGATTAAAAGTGACTAATACCACTCTCCTCTTTTATGAACAAATCATACCATCCAGAATCTTTCCAATTTTTAAAAGTAAATCTTCAACATTTATAGGGTCACTGCCACACTTGAATGCAGGTGACTTAAATGTCTTAAGGATCTTTAAGTGTCAATCAACTTCTACCCCAAGTTCAGATCTGGGTCTTGTACTGATGTAAAATCTTTTAATAGCAGTTATTTTATCAATCACTTGAGATATCAACTGAATTACGTCATGTAACTCAATGGCTCTAATTTTTCATTTGTTTTGTGTTGTTTACTACTACTGCTCAATATATTTTCAGCAAGTACTTCTTGCCCTACAATTGGCCTAGGAGATTAACCCTCAATACTTTTTGATTCTACTCCAAGCATATGCATTTGTTTTGGCACAATTTATGATATAATACAATTTATCATATAATAAAATTTTGCTTAGCTTATGATTTAGTTTTCTTGCTTCGAAAGTCTTCTCCCTTGCCAAATTCATTTCTCTTACTTGTTTGAGGTTGCCACCGCTGACTGCAGAATTCAACTCATTTTTAGTTCGCATGGCTCTTTTAAATAGAACTGAGAAATCATAAATTTCGAAAGATGTTAAAGTCAACCTTAACTAATTTCTGAGGCCGTGCAGGAATCTGTGGCATTTTCTTTTACTAGGTTTTGATATAGTGGGGTGCATATATTGAAATATAAGTAAATTATCTCATATTATATAATGGATCTAGACCACATAGCCAATTTGAATAATTAATCTTATAATACTAATCTGGCTGAAAGCGGAATGAATCAATCCTTAGAAAATATAACAAAATCATCCCACTAAATTAATGGAAGAGGTGTCTGCTAAAATTTATCTCTATGTTATGTATGCCACTACCTCTCTGTCTCACCTTCTAGCATGAAAGTAGCTAGTGCCACTCTCCTGTTTTTTCGACAAATAATACCATCAAGAATCTTTCTAATTCTTAAAAGTCAATTTTAAAAAATTATAAGATCATTGACACCTTTGAATGCAGGTGGCTTAAAAGTATGAAAGATTTCTAAATGTCAATCATCCTCTGCCCCAAGTTCAAATCTATGTCATGCACTATTGAATGATCTTTCAACAGTAGTCATTTTGCTAATCACTTGCAATATCAACTGAATGATACCTTGTAACACAGTGGCCTTAACTTCCTCATTTGCTTTATTCTGAATATCATTTATATTACATTTTCAGCTCGTACTTCCTACCCTGCAATTGGCCTAGGAGATTGCCCCTCAATACTTCTTGATTCTCATCCAGGCATATTCATATGTTTTGGCACAATTTGTTATTCAATACAATTTATCATATAATAATTGTCACATATGCATAATATCTTAAGTTATATGGGTGACCAATATATGAGCAACCAATATCTGATTGATCAATCTAAAGTTCTATATAAATCGAATTATATTAAATCTTTGTTACTTATTCTAAATCTAACATGTTTTCATCGTTCTTTTCATAAAATAAGCATGCTCTGATAACACTTTCTATCACACCCTAACTGCCCTCCTTAAGGGTCAACTGTGGTGTGACAAAGACAGACAATTCGGTAGCACTAAATTCATATTAGTACTCGTCCTCATTTAAAAATCAGGACTCAATGTGTGAGGTAACGAACTAGTCTAACAAAATCGCTGCAAGAATACTTGATACATTTCATTTTACAATTCATTCATATTCGTATAGATTCGGAAGCGTGAAAAATCATATCACCAAAACAGATATATATTTATACGAAGCTACTAAATCCAATGCAATAAAAGTATGTACCCAAAATCTATAAAAACTCTTAAAACAATGAAAAAAAAGTTGTACAAGTCACACATAACTACTCATCATGTGTTTCTTATCATTCCTGAAAGTCAACAACGTCGAGTGAGCAATAGAGTTTAGCCAAATAATGAACGCTAGAATGAGATTTTATTGATGAAAAATAAATGTATACTCGTATATAACTCATATACATATCCACAACACGTGTCACGAGATATATAATTGCAGAAAAACATGTAAAAAAAATGTAATATAGAAAAATATGACATATGTATAAAATATGTAATCATTCATGTGTAATCATAAACATATTCATTAGAGTAATCAATCTAATCATAAGAATGTCACTTATAATTATATAGGTCTCAACTATCTTCATGTAATTTCATATTTTTGGGCCGTCACCCAACCCGAAGATTACATCAACTTTTGATAAAGGTTGGGCCCCTCCCAATATAGTAGTTATCAAAAACCCCTTGGTATGAATGATTCCCTACGTTCTATCATCATCTGATTCCAATGATTTTCGGAGTTTCATTTCTGTTTAAATACCAAAAGTCGGGAATCCAATCATTCTCTACATCCATAATTGCAAATACACGTGCAATTCCCTACCTATAATATCAATTGTGACGTTACTTAAATCATAATATATGTAACAAACATTCATCATAAATCTTTCATATATCATATGCATGAATCATAGTAATGAATACATGTAAACAATGATTTCATAAGCATGTTCATTAGGTTCATAACATAATAAAATCATAGGCATCATAAGTGACAATTCATGTTTACATTCGTACAGTTTATGTAGGTATTCATCAACAATATGCAGAAATTCTAAATGTAAGAATATCAACTATCAAACATAATCACCTGAAAATCTATAGAGTTATTTTTATTAAGTTAGCACAGTATTATTTCGCCTGAAACGACGGAGCAACCCTACAACGAGTTTCTCTAAGCTAGTCTTGAGCATGTCGCCTACTGTAAACAACCTGGAATTCATAAACATCTTAGGATTTCATGAAATCTTGGCTCATTTCATGATTTAAGATCAAACATAACTTTTTTATCTCAAATGGGCTTTCTGCATAACCAGCTCTTCTGCGATACATCTTATTCTTCTTCCCCTTACTCTTATTCCCTTCACTTCGCCGATTTCTGGCTAAAGACCCATACGGAAGCCTACAAACTAAGTTTGTAGTTTCTGACATAAGCTCGCCTCTCGCTAGAGCGACTAGAAATGAAAAGTGTACAAATTCGTGGCAAATGTCAAAATGAAAGGATATGTAAGGAAAGAAATGTACGGAATAACACCGAAATGAGATTCCATCTTACCAGTTTCGCCCCAGAGCTCAAAATTGTCGTTTGAGTCCCTGCAAGACGCACCAATCAAGCCTACTATAGTGCAAGATCGCAAAACACGCGGGATCTCTTCAACCAAGTGAAACTGAGAATATGAAGGGGGAGAATTGAAAGGTAGTGCGGCAATTTAATGTACGCACTTAAGCTAGCAGTCGTTTGATCAAATCAAGCCAACGCATGCACATCTAAGTACATGAAAGTTGGCTAGGAATAGTGCAGATACGGGAGATTAGGAAATTTATTAGGATTATTTGAAATAATTGAACGTATAACTTTGAAATTTTGATTCTCTTATGCATTTAAAATTTAAGTTTGGTACTATATATCATTGATCGATTCGACATGTAGAATTTTATAAATATGATTTAATCCAATTTTGAAGGTGCAAATATTGAGATATTACTCAAATTTGTCAAAATTGGGTGTTACACATCCTCTAAAGTTTAGTTTGACGAGTCAACTCTATTTTTGCAAATCCTACTTGTAATTCATTAAACATGATTTATTATTCAAGAAGTTATTCGCATCCAGGAAGAAGTCAATAAGAACTTTAGGGTCACTTTTAACATCAAAATCAGAATCTTCAACTTAACTTTTCTAATATAACATGGTCTATATCAAAATTTTAACATTTGTGATTTTTATGAGCATGATTGTTGAATACTCAAAATTGTCTATTGCGATGATTCCCATATCCCTAATTAAAATTAACATTCAAATGAACTGATTCATTTTTGTGATTGAAATATACTTCTATATCATGTGCGTGAACTTATTTAACTTTCAAATTATCAATTTATGATTTAATCAAATTAATGAAATTACTAGCTTGATTTTGCTTACTCAATATTCAACAAATTAATATTACCAACATAAGGACTTATTTTCCCCTAGGCAGTCACACTTATGTCACATAAAAGAATCAGACATTCCTTGCACTCACAAGATTGAGAATAGAAAGAGATTTATTCAAGCTAAATTAAAAATTTTCCATGCCCCATAATATCAATTTATAAACAAATCATCTCTACGTAAGTGGACATGACTGACACACATCTCAATGGGATTCCAAATAACCATCAAGTTCATATTTTAAATATAAAATTCTCATAAGCAATTTGAATAAAAAAAAACATAATTGAAATTATAAACAGGTAATTTGATTTCCCATCTTCTATCAGAATTAACATTCAAAGCCGTGGTGATTCCACATCTCCTACTCAGAAAATCAGTGGATATATCATAATATCTAATTTAATCTCTAAATATGCAAAAGATATTAATTTCACTCCTAACGACAGAGTTTTATTCTATCTAAAATTAGAAGTAAAGACTTCAAAGAAAGATAGAACACAGTACATACCTTTAGAGCATAAAATGAGGATGATGCATGCCACGATGAAACACCAGAAAGCCCAATATCATACGAAATACTCCCATCAGCCTTAAATAGTCCATAATGCCTCTCAGAACCTGGCCCTGGCTTCGAATCCTCATTAAACAAGGCAAATATATATGCTTTTATAACAATTTTGGGTCTTCGTGGTGTTCCTTTTCTCTTGAAAAGCCTTTTGCGTAGATTATAATTGTATGTCTGAGCGTTTTGAGGCGAAGCTCCAGTTTCATCTTCATCACCACCAGAAGCCCATCCTGTCTCAGTAATCTCAACTTCCATTTTACCATACCCTGCAGCTTCCAAAGCAGCATAAGCTGCATCTATCTCAGCATCAAACATGTTGTCATAATGCAGATTAGAGATAGGGTCATCTATTCCATGATTTGGCTGTAATAAAGCATAATTTAGGTCAATATGCTGAGGATCACCTTTGTATGCTATAAATGGATATATATTGAGCGAAAAAGGAGAATCAATCTCTGAAAAGAAGTCCAAGATGGGCTTCATATACTGAAAAATACTGCTTTTAAATGTGCAATTTGATGGAGGATATGAGTTAGCGAAAACAGCCTGTGAGTGCGGTGACGAGATTTTAATAAGATCAGTCAGTTTAAGCCGCGATAAAGCCTTATAAACGTTCTTTATTGCACCAAACAATGCTGCTTCGAGGTCCTGGTCTGCCCCTCCGAGAACTTCATTACCAACTGCTATTCCTCTGATATGTGTATCAGGTAACCATGAGTGAACATTTTCCTTAACCCATTCCATGGCTCGGTCTTCACTGGAATTTACTTCTTTGACATAGTCATTGCTGAGTCCCACAACTAACTCAAGCCCGGATCCCTTAAATGCCCTAAGCACGCCATGATCGGAATCGTAGATCTTAACATTCTTGATCTTTACTGCTTTAAGAAGAGAGACCACTATTTCAGGTGGAGGAATATTATCAGCTATTCTACCGTAATTTATGCCATAAGTTCCGGTGAATGCCTCACCTGTCCCAATGCCTACAAACAATAGAAAGAAGGCTAAAAAAACTTTAAAAACCACAGAGAAATGTAATAATTTGTTTATCAACTACAGCAGCATACAAGTCCTACGAAAGAACTGTAGAAGCACGAAATTGGAAGCGAATGAGATAAATAACTTCAAAAGTTCAATTTTAGAGAAGAAGCGGATAAATATCTGCTTCGGATGATGGATGTTCTAAAATTTCAGGAGGTTAATTTAGAAAAAAATAGATGTTGCTGAAGATAGTAAATATGGCAGAAATTAGAGATGATCTGAAAGAAACTACGGTAATTCAATAATGAGAATGGTGTAAAGGAAGAACTGAAACCAAATAATACAATCTGAACTATTTACCAATTGCTGAAACAACAATCAGAGCACAAGCAAGAAAAACGTGAAAGAACGAATAGAAAATTATGATAAAAACAGCAAGAACATAGAAATATCGCTGCGCCTCATAAACATCATAAGGTGAGGATCAATTTCATAGGAAAATGCCAAAATTTCTTAGAGACAGGTATCAAGATGAGACACAAATAACTGTAGGACCATGAATTCTGTGTTAGATAACCACAGCAAAATCCAGAATCCAGAACAAGACACAAATAAAGCCTAAAGCGAAGTAATCGATTGGCTGAAGCGTGAAGAATTACTGAGCAAAGCTAAAGAAACACCGTCAATATAAACCAAAAACAACATCTTTGTGCAACATCCCCTAAATATTTTAGAGGAAACTTCGATGCATATAACTTAACTGGACCTGGAAAGACATCTGGAAGCGTAGCAAGATTGCCGGTTAAAACAAAAACGGGGCGAATTTGAACTCACCATGGAAGGCGATAAAAAAGAGGAGACACCGGAAAACGGAAGCTGCAATCCTCATCTCCTACACGAGCGGCAGCGGTCACGCGAGAAGCACAGCCGCAGTTGAGGCTTGGGAACTGAAAAACGCACTTGAGGGGGTTTTTCTTTCTCGGTTGTGAGCAAGTTCAACAGCTCTGCCGAGAAATCGACATCTTCGCCGGAGATCGACCGGTAGATAAAGACGGGAAGCGGAGGTCATGCGCACTAGGGTGGTCAAGCAGCAGGCTACCTCGGCTATAGAGGACAGTGCGACTGGTGACATGCCACAGAAGCTTTCCTTCATGTGAAAGTTTTCATTTGACCGTAGAAAGACATCCACGTACCAGGCCATTAATATACGGAATTATTGTAGAAAGCTTTTCAAATTTTTAAATGTCCTACCGCACACCTTAATTTATTTTGGCTTTAGGAGAGTGACTTGTATTTAAATTTTGAATAGAAGTCTGTGGGCAAAGATCATGAGCGAGGTCTATGAATGGGAGAAGGAAAACAAATCTAATTTCCGTTAACTAAGATTTAGGGTCTAAATGGCGAAACTGTGGAGCTGCGATGCTGCCTGCTACCTGAATTTCATCATTTGTTTAGTGTGGCATGAGCATAATTTATCGCACCACGATTGGAAGCTAGATTATTCCGCATTATATGGTAATTTTTCCTTTCGTTCCCTCCGTTCCGCTCGCTTTTATCCCATAAGTGATCTGCCTAGGGCTTTTTCTCCACGCCTTTCTTGGATCGCCGACATATCTGAATAAAGTTTTTTGCTGATGTTTGCTTCCTTCTTCCTCCGGTATCCTCTCCCCCTCATCTCTTCTTCGTGAATTTGCTCTATGTGCTATATGGTTTGCACGTAATGATTTTTTTTTGTTGTTGAATTTTTACATATAAGCACCGAAGACTTGTATTTTTTTCTTTGTATTTTTTTATTTTCTCGGTGGCTACAACCCCATTTTTACATACAAAGAATATGTTTTGTGATTTATTTGATTGGTTTGTGGTCATTGGTTGTAGCATACATTTCGCCAGTTCTTACGTTGGTTTTGTTTTTTAGAAATGATTACATATATATCAAATTAGTCCTGGTTTTGGCAATTTTGCTTCATTCTTCTTATGTTGATTTGTGATATGTGAATATGAATTTAAGAAATGGTTGGAGTAATATATGAACAAAGCTTTTCAGTTGTTGTTTATTTGATTAACACGAATTGGGATTTCATCATATTTTTTTTATATTTGAGTGAAAATATTGAAAAAAAGATAATAGAGGCTTGAGCATTTCTTATCAAGGTTTTTGTTGTGTACATTAAGAAATTGGATAGGGATCAAGCTTGTCTTAACAGTAATATTACAGGTTCTCCTATTTCTGTTGGGACTTTATGTTTTTTTTTTCATTTTGATGGTTTCGCGTGCTCCTTTTTCAATTGGGAATTTACAACTTACAAAGCCAACACACAAGTTTTATGTGTTTATATTCATGATTGTCGAATCCATATTTTGTCATTTGAGGGAAGATGGTAGTCGTACTCATGTGTATTTGACTATTTCACCATGGTTTCTCTATATTGCTTATGTTGTAATGGTGTTCGCCTTGATTTGGTTTCACATATTTGAGTGTTATGTGCATGAATATTAAATTTATTGTATGAGATATGTAAATTCAATAGAATTGTGTGTTGTGTAAATAAATGGACCTCGTTGGATGATTGGATTATGTGGGATTGGTGTACGTTGCTTGGATAAAATTATTCTAAAAGTATTTTTGAGAAAAAAGAAATTTTGAATGATTGGATTATTTAGGGGAAAAATAATTCCTATATCAAAAATAAATAAAAAAAGGTTTCAGGATATTTACCCAAATATCTCATGATTATTCTCTAAAGTTCAGAGAAATTTACAAATATAGCACCCACTTCTCATGTGGTTATATTCATGGCAGCTATTTGGAGACAATTTTACAGGTGTCCGACGAGAAGACAAGAAAACTGTAACTTATGTAGGTGAGTAGATGGGTTGGAGGAACCGATAGTTGATAGTGATCAAGCATGGAGAGTTTCCTTAGAGGACAGCTTGTCTTATGACCTACACCAACTGCATTTTAAAATAATATTATCATCTTATTGATTGTTTTCTTATCTTTTTTATAATTTCAATAGTCATGCTACTTCTTATTTAGTAAGGCGTCTCTTTTTATTTGGTAACGTTCAAACTAGAATTTGCTTTCAATAATGGGATGAGCTAGAATGAACAGCTCAATCATAAATAACATTACAATATTGTGGTAGAATGGTCATTTGTCAGAAAATAGCTGCAGCACAGTTATTTTCAATCTGCAAAAAATAAATAGACAGATAACTTATTGACCTGACCCGTAATTACACAGATATTTATGTTCCATAAAATGCCAAAAATTTGACCCAAATTATATTTAGTGGCTAGTGAGAACAAATGTAATATCACTAAAGAAATAATTTTCGCAATAGAGGTACTAGTGTACTACGCAAGTATATGTATCGTTTCAAGTAATATAAAGCTTTCTTTAAAAACCCCAATATCGATCTATCGATGAAGCCGAAAATAAGTAAATAATAAAATAAAATACATGAGTTTTGACTTTAAGAAAACTTTACTTAAGATTGCAGCAACTATCTAAAGAAGAAAATCAAGTTTACTAAATTCTACAATATGCAAATAAAAGTAAATGTAATGACTTAAACAATATATATAAAGAGATTTTCTCCTTGCTAATAATTCATAGTCAGTGAAGGATTTCAAATTTTGTTTAGAAACATAAATGTGATATTGTGACAAGTAGGAGTATACCTATTTCTTTACTTTCATTTAAATTGTGCAAAGAACATTGACTAATCTAAAGTTGATGTCGACATGTATAGTAGTGTTGGGTAGGTTCGAGTCTCTCACTCCTAGATTACCCATTGTGCCCTTTCTATAGAAGCTACTAGTGACCATTAGTTCCAATCTCAAGACAAAATTAATAAAAAAATCTAGCATGTCACTCTAGAAACATCAATTTTTTACACCTAACAAAGCTTATCTCCCTATTTATTTACACCCCCTTTAGAAAATCACGATTGCTCTTTCCAAGGTAGAATGTGATACTTACAGGTCAAGAAATCTTAGGGTCTGTTTGGGGCAGCTGCAATTTATTGACTAATATGTTGATAAGCTGATTAAAAATAATTTGTTGATAAGCTAGGTACGGTGGACAAATTTTTATTTTTTTGGAAAAGTCAGACCGCTCCCAGAAAGCTGCCACCGTACCTAGATAGGTGAGGTGTGAAAATATTATTTTCAGCGTTTTGTAAATGCATAAGCTACCAAAATGCAGTTTACCCAAACAGGCTAAGTGCGTTTTCAAAATGCTAGCATACCAAATAAGTTGCCCCAAACAAACCCTTAAACTTTTTGGGTCTATAAGTTCCTCAACAGGTTTTAAAAATACAAGTGACCATTTTGTAAAGTAAATTAAGGACTGGTAAAAATATCATCACAATTTTTAGGAATAAAAAAAGTTCTAAACAAACTCAAAATCACTTACTTAATTACTTCATATTGCAAGGAGAAAGAAAAGAAAACTACTCAGAAGCGTGAGGATAATAAAAAAAATATATTTATAAAACTCCAATTCAAAGTATAATACTTAAGGACAAAGATACAAATATTTATCTGGAATGTTCCCCCAAGCATTCCTTTGAAGTTCTTTGACTTCTTTGACTTCAGCAACACTTACAAGACTCATAAACTCCAAAAGACTCACAAAGAAAACTTCTCACAAAATTAACACACTCACACACTATGAGACTCTTTAAATCCGAGCCCCTAGCCCTTTAGAATTAATCCATATTTACAAAGCTTCAAAAATGATAAAGGGTTGCTGCATATATATCTTCAAAATTCAGCTTCATTCAATGAGTATTCTAGAAAGTAACTGTGGTGCTTAGGTGCCCAATCATTGCTCCTAGGCTCCAGCCAATTTCTGTATCTGGCGGCTAGGCGCCAGATCTTGGCGCCTAGATACCAGTTTGGCTGGTTTGGTATTTTTCTTAAATTTAGCTCATTTTTCTCCTTTTTTATGTATTTTTGCTCCTTTTTACTCTTGAACTCTTTTTCTCTCACCTGTAACCAAAAACATAAAAATACCCTTCATTAAAGTATAATATCCTCAAAAATTGAGCATAAACTATGCATAAAAAATAGGCCATTTTAAGGTGGATAAATTCTCGCAAACTTAAACTTGTCCTTAAGTAACCTCTATAAAAAGTATAACTTATAGAAGTGAGTTTTACTTGAAAATTTTTATCATTTTTGTTTTATAAATGTAATAATGAACTTTAGAAAAAAAATTTTAAATAACATAGGTTAAAACTAGAATGCAAAAATATTTAATAGTCAAGTTTAAGAATTTTGATTTCTTATTTATTTCAAGAATAATTGTAATTTGTCATATTAAAGAGACTTAGAAAAATTATATGAAAAAAAATATTATGATAATTTTACTAGTAAGAATGCTAATACTTCATAAATAAGCTCAGAAATGTAATTAAATCCCTTTCCTTAAGATGGTTTAAGTGAAGTCAATTTTTGATTAGGCATCTCCATATGCTTCTCCTCACATTTATTTTTCTATTTTCTTTCTTTTTCTGTTTCTTTTCTTTTTACTTTTCTTTTCTTTTTCTTTCAGGATTATTTTCAATTCTTTCTTTTTCTTTTCATGTCATGCTAGGATTAATATATTTGGATAGTCTTTAATGATTTTGAACTCCAACATCCTCTTTCTAAAGTTAAAACCTTTGCACATTTCCTCACTTGATAAATGTGTTAGACAAGAAAAAGATTTTTCATAAAATCTCAATTCTTTCTTTTCAAATAAAAATCCAAGATCTTTAAAATTCTCAAAAACATAATTTTCTTTCTTAAAATAGGAAAAACAAAATTTTATACTCTTATACTAAATATCTTAAATCCAGAATTAATCTTATTATTAAAAAAAATTACTTAAGTTTACTACATTATTTATAAAATAAAAAATATAGTTATCTCAAGCTATCACAACATACCACATGTTATATTAAAGTAATTTTTTTAAATACATTTTACTCAGAACAAATAAGGTTTAGTTTTAAAAATTTTCTCCCCTCCCCCAAACTTAAATTTTAAATTAGTTTAGACAGTTACGTTTATAATAAGCATGAAGAAAAAGAAAATTTTAAAATTTCTAAGCTGGAGAACAATACAGGTACACTAAGAAAAAATGTAGAGTAGTAGATAATTTAAATTAAAAACAGATATAGCATGAAAATTTGCAATGTAAAAGAACTACTCTAACACATATCCACTTATAGGAAAAAGAGTACTAAAAGTAGTAGTGAAAATAAAAGTGCAGAGCAACAAAACAAACATAAACAATCCAACATAACATACATCTAGAAACCATAACTACTTCATAATAGGGAACAAATCTAATCCTCTTCCTCCTCCTCATCATCATCAGAATCAAAGGGAATATCTTCATCCATTGATCTGCGACTCTCAAATGGTGTAAATCGAGGACATGTAGGAAATTCAACTATATGGTCTCCCCTCATAAATTTCACCATTGCCTCATCATAATCAGCATCATAGTCTCTCTTCCTTCTAACAAAAAATGTCATATGATCAAACTTGTTTTCCATATCATTCATAAGAAACTACATCAAAAACATATCATTCTGGTGTTCCAAATATCTTTCACTCAATACATCCCAATATCCAGATGGAGGCTCAGTAGCAGTTAAAGTAGAAGGTGTAAAAGTAGAAGCAGAAGGTGCACCTTGAACTCTATCTCTAGGTCATCCATATATATCAACAATAGCTTACCCAATTGGTTTGAGTGGTTTCAACTGCTCTTCCCAATGTTAAACCTTAACTCCAGAGTCTTTACAAATAGTAAATGTCAAAGATGGAAGTCCAAGACCTGAAGTCGTACTAGCTCTTGTAGAAGTATTAATAGGATCATAAATAAGAGCACCCACATCTATAGGTTTTGTTTCTTGAATGTAGTAATTTAAAATAGTTATTTCTCTAGTCACTTCACATAAATGATTCGAAGGAAGGAGGCAAGCAGAAATAAAATAATGATGCCATGCATTTGAAGTGGCATTGAGCTTGGAATAAGAAAAAATTACCTTTTGATTATTTTGAATCTTCCAGGCTCCATGACCACAAGTCAAATATGCCATGATCTGATCCAACTCATCCTCAGATGGAATGTACTCTGTATAGAAACAATCAATCTCAGGTGGCAGACCATATATCACATTAATCCTCTCACTAGTAAACTCTACTCCTCTTCCTCGAACAACCTCTTTGTCATCATCTACTTCAAGTAAATTTTCATAAAATTCTCTAACCACGTCGATGACAACAATAGCAGTAAAGTAACAGAAAATTTTCCATTGACGTGCCACAATAATATTCTCTATAGCTCCACCAGATCGATAAAAACTTTGCTCCACAATGAACTTTCTTGAAGAAGCAAATTCGTTGTAATGAATTTGTGCATTTACACCGTCATAGGATTCTTTTCCTCTTTCTCTCTTTGTTTTAGGAGCCATATAAAATAAAATTCAATAAAAATTTCCAACAAATTTGAAAATCAAGAAAATAGCCTCCCTATAAGCTTTTTAAAGCTACTAAAGCTTAAATCCATAGATTTTTCAACGCTAAATTAAATATTTTTTTTTGTTGCATATTTCGGTCTCTACTCAATGTACAAAAAATCCAAGGTGAAATTTGAAAATAATTATGCCAAAATGTAGATCAAACCTCAAGAAGATTAAATCTAGTGTTTTTTAGCCAAGAAACTTGAAGATTTGAACTTAAGAAGTACCCTATGACTGGTTTTCATGAAAAAAGGAAGAAGAATGAGCTTGGGTGTCAACAATGGTGTGGGTTTGACTTAAATCGCAAAAAAATTTGAGATTCGGTCGGTTCAGATGATCAATGCCTAGGCGCCATGCTGTTCGAGTGGTCTAGCGCCTAGGTGCCAAAACAAAAAAATTTTCTTTCCTTGGGTTTTAAGTTTAGCATGGTAAGTCTAAGCCATTCAAACCAAAATTTCTGATTAATTTAACACCACACCTCATGTTTATTATGTCCCCAACATCTTCTATTTTCCAATTTTCAATTTGAAATCATATTCAACATTCTAAAATGGGGGCTTAAAAAACATAACTTTCATTGATCTTTCAAATAATAGTATAATATCACACACAAACACAATTTTTAGAAAATCAACACAAGCAAACTAACACACAATTAACAACAAGATAAAGTATCGCACATAACACATCTTTTACCAAATAAAGCAAACACAAAGCACAAACACAAGAATCTTATTCTAGTGATCAATCCCTGTTAATCTCATTCTCGTCTCCCTTGTCACATGCCAAATATTTTCGATCAAATGTGTAGAAGACAAGGGTATGAGGAAATTCCATAGCCTCTTTTGAATCAATCCATTTGTTCTTGTTATACATGGCCACCTGAACATCTTGACAACTAGCCAAATGATCGAACTAAAGTCTTATATGCCACTTCAAGTGCTTGTACTAGTGATACATCTCATGTAACTTTTTGTGTAGATTGGAAAGTTCCTCTTCAATCTTCCCCAACTTGCTTGTCACCTTCTCCAAACTTAGCGCTAAGAATCCATTGAATAAGCTTGGGCATCATTATGCACAAACTTATTTCCAACTTCATTCTCTCTATTCTTAATGGATGTCAGTAAGATCTTGAACCCTTTTTAAACTCTCTTCTTCGGTCAAATTTTTGAAGAAAGGAAGATTAGGGACGAAGGCTAGGCAGTTTTATAGAGAAAACATGGAAAAAAAACTGCATTAGGGCAGTATTCCCACATCCAAAAACTATGGCGCTTAGACTCCTGCATCACAGGCTCTGGCTCTTAGATGTCAGTATCCAAGGGAACACTGATTTGCCTAACGTCAAATTTTTTCAATTTCTAGCCATGTTTTAAACCTTAAATAGTGTTAAAATAATGCTACAAAAGCAAAAGATAGTCACATTACTACACAATAACAAACAAAGATCAAATCACACTGATAACTGTGAGTTGCCTCCCACAAAGTACTTGGTTTAACGTCATCAACCGGACGTATCCAAATGTTTTTACTCAAATATACCAATCATTAAAGTTTCTTTATAATAAGGCTTGTTTTCTCCAATGTAAGGCTTTAACCTATGTTCAATTACTTTGGTTATATGTCCAGTTTTTGAATCTTCAATCTCCACAGCCCCAAAAGAATAAACTTTTGTCGCAATAAATGGCCCCATCCACCTGGACATAAGTTTTTCGGGAAAAAATTTCAATCTTGTATTATACAATAAATCTTCTTAACCAGGCTCAAAATTCTTTCGTAAAAATCTTGTGATCATGCCAAATTTTCATATTTTCTTTACAAATTCAAGCATTTTCATAAGATGCATTCCTAATTTCCTCGAGCTCATTCAACTGCAATAATTGTTTTTCTCCAACATCCTTTAAGTTATAATTAAATTTATTTATCGCCCAATAAGCTTTATGTTCCAACTCAACAGATAAATAACATGCTTTTCCAAATATGAGCCTAGACGGAGACAATCTTATAAAAGTTTTATGAGCAGTCCTATAAGCCCATAATGCAAAATCAAGTTTATTAGACAAATCATTTTTTTAAGAATCACAGTTTTCTCCAAAATTCTTTTGACTTCACAATTTGATACTTCTGCTAATCAACTAGTATGAGGGTGATAATCTGTGACAATCTGTCGACCTCACTTTTGGTTGATGTTTAGTTTTCCCTTTGCATTAGCCTAGGGTCTAGCCATAGCACTTTCTTGTTGACTATTCCTAGAAAACTAGGAAGGAACTTTCACAATTAGAAATTCTAAACGCCTCTTTGCTCAACTTGAAGCTCTACATATTGATTATAACATCTAACACTTAGTAGGTGGGGTCACTATGAGGGAGCTCAAGGAGAGTCCCCATAAGACTTTCTACTTGACCTTAGGGATGACCCTGGGTGTTGGTCTGGAGCTAGTTCACTCACTTACATTCACTACCACCTATATACACTTGAAACCCTAAACCCATAATTGTTGACTTTGATCCGTTGATCTTTTGGGAAACTCATGTAGATGGTCCCCTAGACCCACTAGCCCCAGGCTAGAGTTTAGCTAAGACCCGTACATGACCAGTACATAGAGGACCCAAATGAGGATTTCATTGGTCCATAGCTCATATAGGGTGGTTGGCACCCCAATTCTACCAAAGATGTCCAACTTGGCAATTTACCCCTAAATCTACTAAAATTACCTAAATGCACTTGAAACCCTAAATTTGGTCAAAATCCTCAAATTCACCGAAAATACTAAAACTTGTTCAAAAATCATTTTAAACCATTTCAAAATACCCAAATTACTAAAATCCACCAAAAAATTTCCAAGTTTACCAAAATACCCCTAAAAATTTGCCAAAATTACAAAAATACCCTTGACACCCCAAACTTCCCCAAAACCTCCAAAATCACTCCAAATATTTCCAATTAAACCCAATTTGGCCAATTTGACCATTTTAACCAAAGCCCTCAAGTTGCCTTTAAAGGCCCAATTTGCCCAAATTCACCTTAAATGTCCATCAATTTTGCCCCAAATCCCATCAATTTCTATTCTAAGCTCAAATTAATCTTTCATTTGATCAATCTAAATCAAATCCAAGCCTATTTGGTCCATGCTTTGAGCTTAATTTTGATCTAAGTCAAACCCCCAATTTTTTGACCTAATCTCACCTAATTGAGCCCCATAACCTACTTAATTTGCCCCAGTTTGAATCATACACTATTCCTAACACTCTTACACACCAAATTAAACTTTCAATTGGCATTGGTGAAGCCTCAATTTAACTTAATTTAAACCCAAGTTCAAAATCCCCAAATCAGCTGTCTACTAATTCCACCAAATTGAATGCCTTAACCCCAAAATTGACACCCAATTTATATTAAAAACCCTTTATGATAGCCCTATATACCATTTTCAACCATCAATTTAGACTCAGCCCAACCTAGACCCAAGTTTAATCCAACATGCCTAAATTGACCAAAATCCCAAAATCTTTCAAATTGAGCTTCCAATCGAACTCAAAATCTTTTCAATCCTTCACCAAAAATCTTCCTGACAATCAATACACAATTTTGATCAATCAATTGAGCTCAAAGTCATGGCTAAAGTAACCCCAAACCCACCTTCTAGCGTAGCCCAAACCCAACTTTTAGCCATTTGGACCCAAATTTGACCCATGCACCAAAATTGACTTAGCCGTGCCTAAGCCACCAAATTGATGACACCACATCAACCAAGTGCACCCTATGGACCAGGATAGACCCACCTAAACTATCCAAAATGAGCTATGGATCAATGGTCCCTTGATTTAAGGAATTTCACCCCATATTTGGCCTAATCTTGAAATATTTCCTTCATCATTACTTACCCTTGGGGGTTAACCATCATTAAGCACCCCCTGACCTCCCTGAGCCAAGAAGTGACTAAATTCTGGCCAGCCACCTCCTCAGCCACTGAAAACAGGCGGCCCAAGGGAGCCCCAAGTGGCAAAAACCCAAAATTGAACTTCCCTTTCTTGACTCACTCCCATTGGCCATTAGAACTTTTCTTTCCTCCACCTTAGCAAGCTTGAGCACCCAACTCCAAGCCCTGAGCTCCACCAAACAACCATGTCTTTAAGTGGAGCTCTCCATGGCCAAAGAGAAGTGTGCTTGGAACCTAAAGGAATTTTGCCAAAATCTCACCAGAGCTTCTCCAAACCATCCCAAGTGCAATCCCCTTGCTCTCAGCCATTGATAGCCACCCCACAGAGCCAATTTCTTCACTGAAATTTGCACTAAAATCAGGACAGAACTCTCCCCAATCCCATAGTGCACATAATTTCAATAATTATACACACACCATCCCCACAGTGAGATAAGTTGATTCGCCACAAAAGTCCCCTCTGAAATAGCCTCAAACATAGATCTAGGCCAACACTTGAAATTGATCTTGATCGAATTCATACCTAGACAATTTACCAAGGCTTGGGGCTTCATCTGGAGGTTAGTTAAACCCAATCAAAGCTACCACAACCATCTGATTGAGACCTCCGCTCTCAGACAAAGGTATTGAACCCTAAACCTAATTCAACTCTTTTTTGACTCATTATATATATATATATACTGTATTTCATACCGTATAAACAATGTAGATGTATTCTTCTTGAGTAGATGAAGGTTTAGGAACAAACCCCATGCAATTTGGTTGAGTCTAGGCAGATATTTTAAGGTTTTAGTGTGAATGGCTCACGAGTTAGGTCTTGGGAACGATAACGGAGAGTCGTTTCATCGCGCGTGTACCCAATGGATGGAGGATATCAAGCTGGACAGACTCTCAGTGCATAAAGTGTGATTTGCGTGGAGACTATGTGGCTGGCGGCATCAAATGACAGAGCGACGCGTGGAGTCTTCAGAGTGGATGAGGTTGAGGTGGCGCCACACTGGATAAGTAGAAAATTAGGGATTTTTTAATAAATTTAAATACCTAAACATCAAAAATTCATGTCTTTCTCTAGAAAAATCATAAAAATAAAAGAAAAACATCCTCTTGCTTAGTGAATAGAGGAGAATAATGTGGATTAAAAATAAAAATTATTTAACAAATATATGATTTTAAATGAATTAAATACCCTCTTTGCTATTTTAATTCTCCATGATTAAATATTGCTCACCATGGCTTGAAATTTTGAGGGTTTATTCCCCATGATAGAGGACATGTCTTCTGATTTTTTCATGGTCAGAGGGCAACTCTATGCTCCTAGCCCTAATTTTCAAGCTAGGCCCTAATTTTCAGGCTAGAGTGGCCATTTTGGCTTATTTTAATTATATAGATCAAAATATCACTTGTAAAACTATGGAAATAATTTTGGTAGGTTTCTTGTGGTCAGAGAAGTCTAAGAAAAATATCATGATGCTTTGGAGTACCTTGTGAATTTCTAAATTTAATTAAATGCAAATATCTTGTATTAATTTATGTGAATTAAATACTCATCAAAAATTGACAAAATTAATCCCATATTGTTCATAAAAATCATGTTTATTCACTGTAAAAATTTGAAAATTATTTGACTAAGTCGAAGTACCAAAGTTGATTTTTTAGAAAATCTTGTATTTTTGTCTAAAAATAATTATAATAAATTAAATACACTTGAGAAATTATGAAAAGTGGTTTTCCGAGTTCCTTCTGATCAGAGGCACTTAGAAAAAATAAAAGTTATTTTGGTAAAATACTTGATTTCTGGGCTTTATTTTGGATTTAAAATGATTAAAAACAATTAAAAATCTTAAAAATACAAAAAAAATATTTTAAAGTGTGTCTAATTGCTCCCTGATCACTTAGGACCCATTGAGATATTTTTCTTAATTTTTCATAAATTTAAAAATAATTTTTGAAGGCTTAAAAGTGGGATTTTCTTATTTTTCACATTAAAATACTTATAATAAGTTGATTCAAAAGACCATGAAATCATGCCTAAGTGTTTCTCTGGCCTTAGGAAACCTCTAATAATTTTTTCAAAACTAAAAAGTTTATTTTAGAAAGCTAAATAAATTAACTTTTGAAATTCCTATTTTTCTAAATTTAAATAATTATCTAAATTAAATTAAATTTTGAGAATCCACATATTCTCCTATGATATTATAATTACCTCATGGATATGACACTTTAAACCCTCAAAGTCATTTGAGTTGGGTTTAGTGAAGTATGAGGTAAAGTGCCCCAAAGGCAAAGTGGTAATTTTAGACTTTGGTGCCTTAATCAAAAACCAAGGTAAAATGGGTAATTTTGATCTTAATAAATATGTTTGGATGAATGAAACACAATGGGATTAAAAGGTAGAATTAAAGGGTAGAAACACACCCACCACCCTTACACAACATCAACAAAATCATAATTCTCCTGACCTTCATGACTTGGAAGTCAATTAAGATTAAAAGATTCTTAAGTAATAGGCTTAAGTCGGAAAGATGATAGTGTAAATTTGGTCAATTGGACTTGCCATATTTTGCTCTAAAATCATCTACTAGGATCTTCCATGATCTAAAAAAATCATAGCTTGGGGCTAGGTAGCTAAACCTTCATCTACTCCTGTAATTTAAATTCATCGCAATATTATATACATGCTTTGTAAGTACTGAACTTTCAGGAGTAACGAGAAGACTTGCTAGGTACGCTTTTACACTTTACAGTACCGTCTTTACTTGTACTTTCCACACTGTATTTTTATAATTATAAAACTTGCATGTTAAATAACAATATCACCCTGCATGAAAATAATAACTGCTAGGATAGCCACCAAATCAAAACTAAAACTAAAATCAACCAAGATAAAATTCACCCCCCACAACATTCAAAATATAAGACGACTCAAAAATTTACCACAAACATCACAAAAAAATAATTGTAACTAAATTAAGATGTCTCTATTGGATGATCCTATGGTTGCTAACAAGACTTTCCACAGTCTAAATGAAAGTATGGAATTCATTAAGTTGAGTTTAGTGAATTCATTTGGACTAAGTGAATCCGATAGTAAATAGTGGTACCGAATGAGGGAACCATAGGATCCTAACTGGTGTCGCTTCAACTTTAATATGCCCCATAATATTTAAAGAACCATAACCATAGGGACATTTGATTTGGCATTATAACTTGACACATTAGAAAACTTAAACTCGTTAGGACAAGGGGCTTGGAGTTAACATTGTGGGCAAAACATCCATCTTCAACAGCAAGAGGACCTACAATAACATATCTTCCCTTAGGATTAAACAACAAATTATAGGATTTTGAGGTTTTCTGCCTAGTGTGACATAAACCCTCACCTCATCTTTAGGCCTTTGTATGACTCTGTTGTACAATATACTCCCTAACTTAATTTAGGATTCCAAGGTTGTCGTTCGTCATGACCTAAATCCTCAAGTCTTGTGTTTATCTTTTGGGATAGATACGGGTTGTGAGGTATAAAGTTATTTCATTTAAACTATGAAAAATATGGGATCAGTTTGATTTCATATTTTTCTAAACTTTAAATATATATGTAAATTAAATATCCTTCTGAAGTGGGCAATGAGATTTCAATTCCGGCGGCCAACAGTTTCCAACAGTCAACTCCTTCAACCAAAAACAGTGTTCACATAGTCCTCATTTAATTCCATATTTTCTAAGTAAGTGTCCTTTCCAAAATTCTTAAAGTGACTTCCCCATTAGTAATGATCACTCTTCGCATTCCAAATTTAGTAAAAAAATTTTTGTTTAAAATTTTTGCAACACTTAGTGCATCACAATGAGGCAAGCCTATCACATCAATCCATTTAGACACATAGTCCACAACTAATTAGATATAAATACTTCATGAAGATGGTATAAATGGTCCCATAAAATCTAAGCCCCATAAATAAAAAATTTTAAATTCTAAAGTAAACTTTAGGGGTATTTCATATTGTCTACTCTCTGACATCGATCACAATTTCTCACATAATTATTAACATTCTTAAATAATGTAGGCCAATAAATTCCAAAGTGTAAAATTTTAAATGCAGTCTTATCTATTCTAAAGTGTCCCTCAAATTCAGATTTATTACATTTTTGTATAATTTCAAGGGCTTCAATAATTGGTACACATCTTCTAATGGTTGAATCACGACATTTATTATATAAATAATGGTCATCTTAAAAGTTAAACCTTGCATCATACATAAATTTCTTTTTTTGGTGGCTTGTTAGTCCGTCTGGTAGAATATTACTAACTAAGTTGTTAACTATATCAACATACCACGACATATGCCACTCAGCAACAACATAGAGTTCTCCATCAGGAAAATTCTCATTTATGTTATCCTCATTGTTCTTTTCTTTTCCATGTTCAAGTCTTGACAGGTGATCAACAATTTGATTATCAGCTCATTTTCTATCCACTATCTTAAAATCAAATTCTTGCAAAAGAAGGACCCATCTAATTAATCTTGGGTTTGCATCCTTTTTTGACATAAGATATTTAATAGCCGAATGATCATTATGCACAACACATTTAGCTCCAAGTAAATATGACCTAAATTTATCAAAAACATATACTATTGTCAACAACTCTTTTTCAGTTGTGTAGTTAATTTAAATTTCATTAAGAGTTTTGTTGGCATAATATATGACTTTAAAATTTCTATGATATTTTTGTCTTATAATAGCTCCAATAACATAATCACTTGCATCGTTAATTCAAAAAATTTTTCCCAGTCAGGTCAAGCAACGATGGGTGCAATAATTAACTTTTCCTTTAATAAATTGACAGCTTTAATACAATCATCACTAGAATCAAAATTAGTATCTTTTTCTAAAAGATGGCAAAGAGTCTTAGCAATTCTAGAAAAGTCTTTAATTTATCTCATATAGAATCCAACATGTCCTAGAAAACTTCTTATAGCAGTTGTTAAATTGGGAGGTTGTAATTTAACAATAATTGAATTTTTGCTTCATCCACTTCCATACCATTTTTAGAAATTTTATGTCCTAATACAATTCCTCTTGTGACAATAAATTAACATTTTCCCCAATTGAAAACTAAATTTGTTTCTTCACAGTGTTTTAGAACCTTTGCTAAATGATCCAAGAATGAATCAAAAGGCATTCCAAAAAACTGAGAAATGATCCATAAACACTTCAATTCTGTTCTCAATTAAGTCACAAAAATTAGATATCATACAACTTTGAAAATTTGCAGGTGTGTTACATAAAACAAAGGGCATTCTTCTAAAAGCAAAAGTCCCATATGGGCTTGTAAATGTAGTCTTTTCTTCATCCTCTAGAGCAATAAGTATTTGATGGTAACTAGAATATCCATCCAAAAAGCAAAAGTATTCATGTTCTGCTAGTCTATCCAACATTTGGTCCAAGAATGGTAAAGGTAAGTGATCCTTCTTAGTGACGGCATTTAGTTTTTGATAGTCAATACAAATTTGCCATCTAATGACTTGTCTTGTAGGAATTAATTGTTCTTTTCATTTACGACAACAATCACTCCTCCTTTCTTAAGAACACAATGAATAGAACCAACTCATGCGTTATCTGAAATTGGATAAATAATTCGAGCATCAAACCACTTTAAAATTTCTTTTTTTAACCACTTATTTCATCGTAGAATGTAATCTCCTTTGAGGATCAACCCTGGGTTTACGATCATGTTCCATTAAAATTTTGTGCATACAAATCAAAGGATTGATTTCTTTAATATTTGCTAACATTCAACGATCATGTTCATGTTCCAGTAAAAGCTTTTTATAATTTTTTAGTGTTTCAAATATTTTTTCTTCTTTATATCTAGTTAACCCTAAGGATATTATAACATAGAGCAAACTGTAATCATTGGAATGCCAATAATAGTATGTAGTATATATTCTCTTAAAACAATCTCAAGTTCAAGAGGTTTTTCTATTTTATTTCTTTTAAAAGCATTTTCGTTCCGATTTACTATTTTCAGTAGTATCCAGTAGTATCCAAAATCTTAAAGTTTTCCTGAACATAATTAGTATCCTCAAAATTTATCTCTGATGATTATTCTTCAAAATCACCTTCAAATTCACTATCTATTCCATTCTGATCTAATAGTACTTCTTTTTTTTCTCAGAAATGACTTCACATTTTTTTTTGATATGTTTAACAATCATATAATAAAAAATATCCATCTTATAACAATTTTCTTTAACACGATACCTCATTGACTTTAGAACATTAAATATCTTAAAAAATTTTGAAAATTGTTGATAAAGCTTTTACTGTTCAGTCTTTGATGAAAAGGATGTGGGGGTCTTTATAAATCATTTTAAGTTGGAGAGGCTGATTGTTTTGGGACTTTAGAAATAGTTTCTTTAGGTTCCTCAATCTCTCTTTCAACTTTGTTCTCTTTTTAATTTCTGACACACCAAAAATATGTTGGATTTTTCATATTTATTTTAACTCATTTTTGGTGATATTGCACTTTAAAGGAAGGTATTTTTCATGTTTTGCTACAGATGAGATGATTTAAGGCATTTGGAGCAAAAGAAAGCTAAAAGGAACGAATTTGGAGTAAAGAGAGGCAAGTTAGACAAATTTGCCTACTAGCGTCGACTGCACCTTATCTAGCCCCGACGAAGCCCAATTCCAATGAGTTCAAAACATTTGAAATGATAAAGCATCAACGCCACCCTATCCAACACCGACGACACCCGATGTCATTTTGACCCCGAATTCAATGTATTTGGACTGATTTTTAAATGTTTCTTAAGGAATCTCTTGGGAAATTCATTCTAAACAAATTTAAAGTGTTTTTGGTGCCCTAGTTCGGTGTTGTGAGTCTTGTGGGGAGTGTTTTGTCTTGTTTGGAGAGTGTTGTGAGAGTTTAGGGTTTGTGAGGGTCTTGTGAAGGATTCCTCTCTAAGGAGTGTAGGAGGAAATGAAGAATGAAAGATTGTTTCTTCCTTACTTATGTAAAGAGGGAATAGTGTGTTGTTGTAATTAGAGAAGAGAATTCAAAGGAACTACAAGGGACTTTCTTGGGGAAAATATTGAGATAAGTTGTATTTACTTTTTATTGTTTGTATGATGTTGCTTTTATATATAAAATCCTTGTTTTGTTGTATCATCCTCATGAATTATGGTAGATTTCCTTGTATTTCTTCTGGCAATGAGATATGGTTAAGTGATGATTTAAATTGGATGTGTCGAAGTAATGCTAAAATGTTGTGATGATTTTACACTTCGTGCTTCTTTAACTTTTTGATCTAACCAAATGAATTGTTAAAACTTGTTGTGAAACATACAATCTGGAAGGACTCTAAATGGTTTTTACTTGCACTTTATTTACATTACAATAAAGGCCTGTTGTAGTGTTAAAATTTGTTGTAATTGCATTAAGATCTGAGAGGGCTCTGTAATTCTCAACAAAGTAGAACCACGTTCAGATTGCATGGATGGTTGAAGTTCATGGGGTTGAATGCAAAAAAATAAGGAAATATACATTATTTGCCGTAGAATTAGAGATTTTAGAGTGACTGACTAAAATCCTCAATTCATTCCTAGTGGTTGGAAACTAAAGCAAGAGTTAGCCTTCAGATGAAGGGAAGTGGGAGCTTTGAAGTGAGAGCCAGTATCCTCCCAGGCTAACCACAGATTTAGGTATTAAACCTAGGATTAACCAATGTTCTTCATAGCACTTGGAAGAGGGTAAAAAATAGATATGCTCCTATTTGGCACAATACAAGGTCTTCACTAATCTTTATCTTTCACTCACCATAGTATCATTGTAAGGGGGAGGACGCCTTTTCCACATTTGAAACTTTTAATATAAAACTTAGTTCTGTGTTAGATAACTTTATTTAGAAGTTTAGAAAGTAACTTTAGTAAACTTAAATGTTTAGCCATCTTTACACTATAACAACTTTAATATTTACAGTACGCGCATTGTGATTTGAATATTGGATTTTTATACTATGTTTTACGCTTTAAAGTTTCATAACTTTCTCTATGCGATTAATAAACAGGACTCCAATAGAGCCATGTATTACTTGAGCAATTTGTGTACTTGTATTTATATAATTATGACTAATAAAAAGATATAAAATTAATCAAAAACATAAAGTACGCATCAAGTTTTGGTACAGTTGCTGGAGATTAAAGGTCTTCAAGTAGTGATGTCAACTTGATAAAACTGAGCATGTAAAAAGGCCGCGATCAACTTTTTGCTACCATTGCTGGGGAAAGTATAAATATGGGAACAGTAAAATTAGTAGTATTTGAAAATTTTTATTTCTTTATTTGCAATTATGGATGCTTACTTACTTTAAGAATTTTTAGTGTGATTTTATATGCGTAGTATTGGATCTGAAGCTTTAGTACCTTACGATTCAGAGTTAGAACGTACTATCAAAAAAATTTGGAAGCAACAAAATGAATTTAAAAATTTGAAAAAAATGACAAACAATTTAAATAATCAAAGAAATGAAAATGAACATAAACTTACACCTTTAAGAGATTATGTTAACCCTACATCAGATGAAATTCACTTAACTATTCAAAATCCTGATGTAGCAGCTAATGAATTTGAACTTAAACCTGTTTTTATCCAAATGATAAAAAATAATCAATTTGGTGGGACGCCGAATGAAGATCCTAATTTACATCTTCTTAGTTTTATAGAATTGTGTGCTGTAAATATGGAGTGTCGAATGACACCATCAGACTTAAACTTTTTCCTTTTTCACTAAGGGATAAAGCTAAGGTGTGGTTAAATTTGTTAGCATCGACCTGGATCTATTAGAACTTGGGGAGAATTATCACAAAAAATTTTGTCAAAATATTTACCTCCATCAAAAACTACTAAGCTTAGAAACGATATTACATCTTTTTGTCAGTTTGAAGGGGAATCAATATATGAAGCTTGTGAAAGATTTAAAGATCTCCTTAGGAAATGTCCATATCACTCTTTACCTGATTGGTTAATAATTTAAACATTTTATAATGGATTAGTAGGATCTCTTAGATTGATTATTGATGTCGTTGCTGATGGATCATTAATGTTAAAACTTCTAACGAGGCATATTCTTTAATAAAGGAGATGGCTACTAATGATTTTCAATGGCTCTCTGAACGGGTAAATCCTAAAAAAGTAGAAAGTATTCATGATTATGATGAAATAATTATGATTGTTTCTTAAATTAATTCTCTTTTAAGGAAAATATATCAATGCATAATGAACTATTCTCAAACGCCTCAGTTTTTAGAGGAAAATTTATTAAGACAAATAGTGGATTCTCAATCATCATATAAAACCTTGAATGCTAGAAATAATAGACCCAACAATCCTTACTCGAATTATTATAGTTTCAGTTGGAAAAATCACCCAAACCTAAATTAGAATAATAATAACACTGATACTGCTAATCCGCAGTGAAGGAACAACTCAGTGAACCCATTGGGAAATTTGAACAACCAGGGAAACACTAACTATATACCTTCTTATCCTCCATGTTTTAATAGTAACCCAAAATTTAAAAAGAAGAAACTGTCTATGGATCTATGGAAGAATTAACTATGGAAGAATTAATTTTAAACATGGGGAATCAATTACAAAGTCAAGAGAACCAATTACAAAGTCAAAGGAATCAATTACAAAGTCAGGGAGCTGCAATTAAAAATATTGAAACGTAATTAGGGCATATTGCTACTGCACTTAGTATATTCTACTGCACTTAGTAATAAGCCTCCAGGAACTCTCCCTAGAAATGTTGAAATCAATCCAAAATATCAAGGTAAAGAACAAATTAAGGCTATCCAATTAAGAAGCAGAAAAGAATTGGAAACAAGAGTACAAAAAGAAACTGAAGTTGAAAAAGAGAAGGTGGAAATTGAAAAAAGGAAATTATAATTTATATTCAGATTTAAAATATCCGCTCAAACCGATGAAAATTATTATAGAAAGACCACCACCTTCGTTTCGTCAAAGGTTGAAATAACATGATAGAGGTAAACGATTTTCAAAATTTTTATAAATTTTCAAAAAATTAACAGTAAATATTCTCTTCGTTGAAGCCTTAGAACAACTGTCAGATTATGTGAAGTTTATGAAGGATAAACATAACAAGAAAAGGAAGTTCACATATCACAAGACTATTGCACTTAGTGAAGAATGTAACAAAATTATTAAGAAAAAGCTTCCTGAAAAACTTAGAGATCCTGGTAGTTTCAGCTTGTGCTATTGGCGAAAGATTTTTTGGAAGAGCCTTATGTGATTTGGGAGCCAGTATTAACCCCATGCCTCTATCATCTTTCTAAAAGTTAGAAATAGGAGAAATTTCTCCCACTTTTTTAACTCTTCAATTAGTTAATTTTTCTATTACTAATCCTAAAGGAGTTGTAGAAGATGTTTTAGTAAAGGTTGATAAATTTATCTTTCCTTTGGACTCATTATGTTAGATATGAAAGAAGATAAAGAAATTTCTATTATATTTGGAAGACCATTCCTTATAACTGGAAGAGATATGATAGAAGTTAAAAAAGGAGAATTAACTATGATAGTTAATGATCAAGAGGTACCATTTACTATTTTAAAATCAATAAAATATCCCTTAATAGAAAAAGATGATGTATGCTTTCAAATGGAAATTTGTGATTATTTGAGAGATGATCAATTTAAGGAAAATTTTGAAGAGAAAATAGGGAATGGAGATTTTAAATGTAAGGATGATCATGAAATGGAAGATGATCATGATGAGATAGATAATGAAGAGCTAGATTATGTTCATGAAAGATTTGAGATGTTGGATACTACAGAAAATGATGATAAAAGTTTAACTCTATCTACTATAAAACCTCCTGAACTTGAAATGAAAATTCTCCCTAACCATTTAAAGTATGTGTTTTTAGGAGATTTATCTATATTATCATTTATTGTATCCTCTGATTTAAATGGTTTATTAGAACAAAAATTATTGGATACATTAAAAAGATACAGAAAAGCTTTTGATTGGACTATAGCTGATATTAAGGGAATAAATCCTTCGATCTGTATGCATAGAATTTTATTAGATCAACAAAATAAACCTAGATCTAATCAACAAAGGAGATTCCTGATCCTCATAAAAGATTAAATCCTATGATGAAGGAAGTAGTAAAGAAGGAAATTTTAAAATTGTTAGATGCTAGAATTAAATATCTGATTTTAGACAGTGCTTGGGTAAGTCCAACTCATTGTATTCCTAAGAAAGGAAGAGTGACCATTGACATGAATGAAAGAAATGAAATAGTAACAACAAGATAAGTCATTGGTTGGCGAATTTGTATCAACTATAGAAAATTAAATGCTGCCACTAGGAAAGATCACTTTTCTTTATATTTTCTGGATCAAATGTTGGATGATTTAGCTGTGCACAAATATTATTGCTTTTTGGATGGATATATCTATTATCACTAAATCCATATTGCTCCTGAGGATCAAGAAAATACCATATTTACTAGCCCATATGAAACTTTCACTTTCCAAAGGATGCCTTTTGGATTATGTAATGCACCCACGTTTCAAAGATGTATTATGTCAATTTTTAGCAATATTATTGATAAAGGAATAAAAATTTTTATGAATGATTTTTCTATAATTGGAATTTCATTTGACACATGTTTAAATAATTTAGAAAAAGTTTTCGAGTTATGTTAAAGAATAAATTTAGTTCTAAATTGGGAAAAATGTGTATTTATGGCTGAAGGAGGAATTGTACTTGGGCATAAAACTTTTGAACATAGTGTCGACACTATTTTGGTTGATGAGTTGTCCGTAAGATGATGTTGGTCACCAGAATTGAAATCCCTTCGCCCGCTTTGGAAGGACATTTTAATTTACACACACACACACACACACACAGATATATATTTGGTCTGCCAAACCATTTTATTTGCCAACAATTTCTCCTATTTAATATGAAGAATTAAATAGGGTTTATTTTAAGTTGGGTTCGGACGAGCTTCCTATAATGGCAAGCCCCTATAGTTAATTACACCCTAAATGACCGAAATCATCTAAGAAAACTCTTGATAAAAATCATGAAATATTATCTTCAAGAATTTCAAAAGGATAGGACTTTTCAACAAGATCACACGAAGAGATGTGAAATGGGAATGGTTCAAATTTGGAACATTTATTGTAGAGTTCAAAGAAGGAAGAAGTAGGAGATGTATAGATCTGGAGGAGAACCTCGGTGACTTCCTAAGGTATCCTAATGTTTGACTTCAGTTTTGAGGAAAAATATTTAGGTGTTTCATCCTGTAGATTTTATTTGTTAGGGCTTAAATTTGTGTGAAGCGATCACACAAATAGCCTAAAAGATGTGAGAATTTAGGTCGTGATGAACAATAACCTCAGAATCCTAATACGAGTTAGGGCTTATAAGGTACAATAGAGCTATACAAAGGCCTAATAAAGAGGTGAGGATTTATGTTGCATAAGCAAACTACCTCAAAGTCCTATGCCTTGGTTTTTTAATTCTAAGGAAATTGGTTCAGCTAGGGAAGATAGGTTTTATTATTGAAGATGGTCGTGCTGCCCACTATGTTAGCTTCAAGCTCCTTGTTGTGACGAGTTTTTTTTTCGAGGGTATCCAGTTATGATGTCAAATCAGGTGGTCTGTGGTTATAGTTCTTTAAAAATTTATGGGGCATGTTAAAGTTGATTAGAGCAACATCGGTTAGGGTCCCACGTTTTCCTCGTTCCTACACCACTATTTTCTATTAGATTCACATAGTCCAAATGAATTTACTAAACTAATCTTAATGAGTTCCATACTTTCATTTAGGTCGTGGGAAGCCTCGTTAGCAGCCGTGGGTTACCTCCTTTGAGGGATTCCCGATCATCCGATAGAGATGTCTTAATTTAGTTGTAGTTGTTATTTTGTGTGATGTTTGTGATTAAATTTTGAGTTGTCTTATATTTTGAATGTTGTGGAGGTGATTTTTATCTTGATTGATTTTAGTTTTGGTTTTGGTTTTTGTTGTGGCTATCCTGACAATTTTAGTCTTCTTGCAGGGTGACATTTAGCATGCAAGTTTGTGTTTTGCTCATACATTCAGGTAAGTAAGCACAATGTGGAAAGCTTAAGAAAATACAATGCTGTAAACTATAAAAGTGTACCTGACAAGTCTTCTCTTTCCACCACCTGAAACTCAAAATGCATGTTAGAGCATTTTATGTAAAGCGGAAAAAGTAAGGTTTTAGTGACCTACCTAAACTTAGGTCATATCTTGGTGGGTCCCTATTGGTTTGATTAAGGATGATTTTTATTAAGCAAAACATATTAAGTTTAGTAGACTTCTAAGGTATCCAACATATTTAGAGGAAGAAGCAGGTCCATGCTTCCCTCTCACTACCTGGTGAAAAGCCTCGAGCTCATTTAAAGTTATTATGCTACTTAATAATTCATGCTCAGTGAACATTGACGTTTCAATTATCCTTAGGAGTAAGTTAATTATCATTTGTCATTTAATTTAGAAGTTATGTGGGTGAAGATCCTTAAAGGGGGCAAGTTAGCTTTATTAAAACACTTAGCCGATTTGAGTACAAACTTTGGCTTATGGTGTTCAAAGGTGTTTTACTTTATATTCATTCTTCTAATTCTTATTTAATCAAATTTGATTTTAGCTTAAGTCACCACTAAGCCCTTTAGACCTAGGTAGATGTCTTGGTTTTTTTTAAAAAAGTTGAATTTTAAAGTGATAATGATTATTCATTTTCAAAACACTTAAATGTCATTTGAACATCAAGTAGGGGTATTAAATTAGTGACTTATCAACTTCCAAAGTCATACCCCTAAGTCTAAGATCATTTAAGTTAATAGACTTCTAAATTTTAATAATTTAAGGAATTTCAAATTTATCCCATGATTATGGACAGAGTGAGGTTGGTTTCTACCAATTAATCCCCTTATATTTCAATCATACAAATAAGTTATTTAAAATTAGAGTTTACCCTTTTGTCTCATTAAATTAAGCCTAAATGTTAATTAAGGCTAAATTTCCAAAATTACACTTTTGCCCCTAAGGCTCTATTACTTCATAATTTGTTAAATTCAATCCAAATGACTTTGGAAATTTTATCCCACCTCACTCATGGGTGAATTAAGACATCATAGAAGAAGATGTGATTTTTAAAAATTTAATTTAATTTACATGTTTATTTTAATGCAAAAATAGGATTTTTCAAAGAAAATTCCATAACTTGACCAAGGTAAAGCTTAATCCCTTGAAATTTTGACTAGAGGTACACTTTGACTAGAGAAGCATTGGGGCCAAATTTCATGATTTATTGAATTTTATTTGAATTATAAGAATTATTTTAATTTATGGAGTATTTATTAATTAAAAAATATTTTGAAAGCAGAAATTAAGTTTTATATTTTTATTAAATATTTACAAGGTCAAGAAAACCATAAAAACACATTTCACATTTTTTTTTAATTTTCTTTGAATTGTTAGAATCATTTTAGTGAAAATCCTTCTTTAGCCTTTAAAAATTGTTTTAAGCTTCAAAATTCAATATCTTCACTTAGACAATTAGAAAAAAGATTATATTTATTCCTAGGAAATAGTTTAGAACATTAACATGAATTTTATTATTTTTTTGTGATTTTTTTAATTATTTAAATATTAAAAATAGGCTAAAAATGAAGTTTTTATTTTAATTGTCATTTTATTTTTATAAAATTCCTTTAATCATAGATAACTCAAAAAAATAGTTTTTATAATTTTTTGAGTTATATTTTAATTATTAAAAATCATTTTAGTGTTAAAAATGACATTCAACATAGAAAATCAATTTGAGTTATCAAATGAGCTCCAAATGTTTTAAAATTTTTATGAGGAGTTCTCTGAACTTTAGATCACAGTGGAGATTAAAAATTTAGTCACTTAGATGTTTGTATTTCCCAAAATTAATTTTCTTTGTGTTTTACGGTTGGTGGAAATTATGTGCATTCTGAATGACTTAACCCATAAAATATTTTCCAAAGGGTCTCTGGTCATGGCAAATCTTCCAAAATTTTCTTGGAATTTTCTAAGCAACATGCTAATTATTATGATTAATTTATTCAAATAATAGACATAAACTTGGAAAATATGGATCTCTCTCTAGAGATATCCTCTGCTTTAGAAAAATCAGAGGATGTTTCCTAAGACAGAGGCAACAACATGCTAAAATATCAAGTCATGATGAAATGTCTATATGCATAGAGAATTAAAAGACTCAAAATAGTGTTTAAATAATTAAAAATAAAATATGCATCAAATAAATTTTAAACCCTTTCCACATTGTTTTTCTCTGTTCACTGAGCAAAAAGGTGTTTTTATTTTATTTTTGTGATTTTTCTACACTAAGATATGAATTTTTGAAGTAAGGGATCATTTTCTGATTTATTTAATTCCTATTTATCTACTTAAATGCGCAGTGCCACCTCATCATAGCCATCTCCGAAGCTTGGTGCAGCGTTCTCTGGTTCAGCGCCGCCATCCACCTAAGCGCTGACTAAACTCGCGTTTCATGTAAGAAGGCAAAGTCCGGCTAGATCTCGTCCGTTGATGAGATAAACGCGCAATCAGAAGACTCCCCGTCATCGACCCCAATGCCTTAGCCCTAGAGCCATCCATTTTTAAAGCTTAAGATCTCACTCATTTCTTATCCAAATTAAGTGTGGTTTGTTTCTAATGCTCGTCTCGGTGTGAAGAACACATCCATACGGTAATCATGCCTTTAAATAAGCTCTAATCAAATGGAGGATTAAAACAAGCTTGGTAAGAGGGGAGTTCAATACATTTGCTTTGAGAAGGGAAGCTTCGATCAAAGATGCTCGACACGTTTATGGAGGTCTAAAGAGGCCAGGGATTGAACCTCTTGTTGTGGTGAAGGGTCTAGGTATGAATTTAACCAAGCTCGATTTCAAGTGTTGGTCTAGAGCTATGTCAGGGGCTCTGTATGAGGGGGATTTGATGGGGCTTCTTCTTCTTTCACTGTGGTGATGGTGTGGGTGAGTTTAATTTGATTTTGGTGGAGTGTAGAAGGGTGGAGAGCTCTGTCCTGTGTCTAACAAGGTTTTGAGCTCAAAAATTGAGTTCCAGAAAGGGGATTTAGAGCATTGTGGTGGTTAGGTTGCACTATGGAGGTCTCAAGGAAGCTTAGGTAGTAATTTCAGAGGGTATCCTTAAGAAATTTTCAGCACCCCTCCCATTGGCCATGGAGGTGAGCTTTTATAAAAGTGGTCAATGGTGGCTTTGTGGGTCAATTGAAGGGTTCAAAGTGAAGCCTATGTGGAGGGCAGAGAGGCTCTAAAATTAAAATTGGATGAGGTAGCCTCAAGGTTTGAATTAGGTTTTGATTTTTGGGGGTGGCTCACGATTTTGGTGTTTTCCTGCGACTATGCCGACCCCTGCCGCCCCCCCAAGCCAGGGGAGGTGGCTAGGAGGTTAGGTGAGCCAGGGGAATCTGTCACAGCAATTAAATGGGTTGGTGTTTCATTTTGGCAAAAGAAATCCTTGGCTTAAACAACTTTGGAATCAAATCCCTTGATTTGGGAATCCCTTGGTCCATGGTTCATTAGGGTGGTTCCATGGGGTTTAGTTTGGTCAATAAGGTTTAAATTTTGGCTGTGGTGGTCTTTAGTTGGTCAATTTGTCTTGATTGGGTCAATTTTTGGTAAAGGAGTCCATGTAGGTCAGTTTGGCTTAAAGTAGGTTTGGGTTAGGCTAGCTGATCTCTGGGTACTGCTAATATGCACATTAAAACTATTTCAAATTTTATTTCAGTTATATTTTCTTACTTTATAACAAAACCAAAAACTTGATCTTAAAGAAAAAAATAAGAATGTAACTTTTAATTTATATATATTGAGATACTACGCAAGTGTACATATCATTATCAAGTAATATAAAACTTTTTGATTAAGACCTGAATATCGAACCCATAAGGAGAATACACAATATGCACAATTGAACAACAAACTTTCTATTTTTAATAAAAAGATAATTATCTAAACTAATGATGATTTTTTTAGTAATGAAAATTTAAATATTTTTGGTATTTTCAATATTTTGATAGAAAAATAACAATTTAAAAAGATTACTAGAGTTTTTGTAGAAGAAAAAGCACTAAATATGAAAATATCTTTCTTCTTATTATGAATCAGTAATAAGTATAGAAATTCTGTTGTGAAAGTATGCAAATTGTGTTGTGCTAAATAAGAGGAATAATATTCTTTACCTTTATTAAAGATGCTATAAAGAACATTGGCTAATTTAAAGTTTGAATATTTCTGAAGACGGCTAGGTAGAGAAGATACTAGCTTTCACTCTAGAGTTCCCTCGATTCCCTCCGCCTGGGGCTAACACCTCGTATCAGAACCTAAAACAATAAACCAAGTTGGGGGCTTTAACCTGTCACCTTAAAGTCCTCTAACTCTACACCCTTCAATGAATATTTTCCTATTTATTTGCACTCAATCATATGAACTACATTCTCATTTATACAACCTCATGTAATTCTTTCCAATTATTGACTGAGACAATATGAGCCCGGTTCTTACATGTTCTCAGAACAAATTTTAACAT
>NW_018251184.1:17881-27024 GCF_001263595.1 Phalaenopsis equestris | reverse complement strand
AGTGCATGGATTTAAATCATCACAACTTCTTCCATCATTGAAGATCAATACTTTCCACAACTTTTGTCTAAAACTTAATTACTTATCATTTTAAGAAGAAAGATAAAGAAAACTACTCAGAATCCATGGAGAAAACAAAATCATATTTTAATTTAAAAGAAGAAATCATTGTCAAACTAGCGACAAGTCTCAATTAAAATCAAAAGTAGTCTCAAAATAAAAAGATAAAAACTTATCTCAAGTCATCCACCAAACTCTTGAAGTTCCTTTGATTCTCTTCTCTTTACAATCACTCAAACAAAAATAATAAAATAGGTAAAAAAAAGTAAAAGTGGTGCTTGAAAATCTCTCCGAACTAACTCCCCAAATGAGAACTTTCAAAACTTTTCAATACTTTCAGGACTCTTTTCTAAGTCCTCTCTTCTTTTTTTATAATTTTCTAAAAGGTGCAATAATTTTCTAATAGGTGCATTGGTTTCTCTTCAAAATATGTTTAGATTCGATGCATTTCCCCAAGAGATGCATCCATTCATGATAGTTTTTGTCCATGGTAGTTTTTGTCCATGCTGGTTATAACCACCTATTAAGCCAATGGGTGCCTAAAAAACTTCTTTAAAATTTTCAGAAATTGAATTTAATCGCCCAATAACTGCTACTGGCACTTAAGCGCGGGGCCTCTGGCACTTAGGCGCGGCCTTCTCTGTTTAACTGACGCTTAAGCCCAAATTTGGTGCTTAAGCACCAAAATGCTTTTGAACATTTTCACATTTTTTCTCCAAATTTGATCCTTTTTCACTTCTTTAAGCATTTTTCACCCTTTTTACCTGTATTTGTAAGAAAAACACAAAAATACCTTCTATTAAAGCGCAATATCTCAAAAATAGATATGAAAATGTGTTAAAAAACACTATATATTTTAGGTGTATCACTAGCCATGACCTTGCGCCCAATTGATCGATCAACATTGTGTAGATGATTATAATGAACATTTTTGGTGAAGGATTGAAGTGATTTTGAGTTTAATTGGGGGTTCAATATGAGGGATTTTCGAATTTTGCTCAATTTAGGCATGTTGGGCTAGACTTGGGTCAAAAATGGGCTAGGCTTGGGCTAAGTCCAAATTGATTGTTGATAATGGTCAATGAGAATGTCGTTTGATGTTTAGAAATGTTATGAAGAGTTTTCAACATGAATTGTGACAAATTGAGTGGGCTATGGGTTTAAATGGGTGATATTAGGTCATGTGGCCAAAATTGGGGCTTTGACCTAAAATAAACATGGGCTCAAATCATGGGCCAATTTAGCTTGAATTTGGTTTACATTGCTCACATGGAAGGTGAATCTAAGTTTAAGATTGAAATTGGGGGAAATTGGGACCAATTTGATGGACATTTGAGGTGGATTTGGGGAGATTAGGCCTTTTAAGGGCAATTTGGGAGTTTTGGACAGAGATGGTAAAATTGGACAATCTGGGTCATGTGGTAGTTGAGAAAAATAAAATTAGGAATATTTGGAAGGTTTTGGGAATTTTTGAAATTTTGGGCTAAAGAGGGGTATTTTGGTCATTTGGCAATTTTTTGTGATTTTCGGTAATTTGGGTATTTTCAAAAAGTTTGAAATGACTTTTGAAAAAATTTGGGTATTTTAGGTAAATGTGGGAATTTTGGCCAAACTTAGGGTTTTAAGGGTGTATAGGTAATTTGAGAGAGTTTAGGGGCTAAAGGCCAAGTTGGGTATCTTTGGTAGAATTGGGGAGCTAACCACCATAAATAAGCCATGGTCCAATGGAAACCCCATTTGGGTCCTCTATGTACTGGTCTTAGCTAAACCCTATCCTAGGGTCAATGGGTTTAGGGGACCATCTACAGGAGTCTCCCAAAGGATTAAGGGATCAAAGTCAAGAAAATTTAGGGTTTAGGGTACTGAGTGATTGTGAATGAGGTGATTGTAGTGATGTCTTAGCTCTAGAACAACACCCAGGGTCAACCCTAAGGTCAAATAGTCCTATGGGAACTCTCCTTGAGCTCCCTCATAATGACCCCACCCACTAAGTGCTAAAGGTTAGTACCAATATGTAGAGCTTCAAGTTGAGTAAAGAGGAGTTTAGAAATTCTAATGGTGAGGGTTCCTTTTCTATTTTTCTAGGAATAGTAAACATGAAAGTCTTATGGCTAGACCCCAGGCTACTAAATATGAAGAACTAGACCTCAACCAAAAGTGAGGTCAACAAATGGACCCCAATAGGTGTGGCGTGCTAGGCAAGCACACCGTGCGTCTTGGCGTTGACTAACGAGATCAACAAAAGAAATACAAAATCCTAAATCAATAGACCTGGAAGAAGGTGTAGAATTGTGTGTGTTATTTGTTTCTGCTGAGGAATTAGGAGATAAATATTTGATCAAGATCAGGAGGTAGGAACTCTCGTTGGGGATTGGAGAGTAGGATTTGAGTTATTAGATTTCAGGAGTTTATAAAGGATGAGAATCAGTATGTAAGTGCTGATTCCAAGGTGGGAATTGAAATATAGATATCAATTCTATAAGAGTGTCAGAAGTTAAGGACCGATCATGAAAAGAGAGGAATCAGAAGTTAGGGACTGATTCTAGGATAAAGATTGAAAGTTAAGGATCAGTCACAAAAGAGAGGATTGGAAGTGAAGGATCGATCTCGAAAAAGAGGAATCAGAATTTAGGGACTGATTCCAGGATACAAATTGAAAATTAAGGATCAATCATAAAGGAGAGGATCGAAAGTTAAGGACCGATCTCGAAGAGAGAGGAATCAGAAGTTAAGGCCTGAGTCTAGAATAAGGAATGAAAGTTAAGGATCAATCACAAAAGAGAGGATCGAAAGTTAAGGACCAATCTTTAAAAGAGAGGAATCAGAAGTTAAGG
This sequence comes from Phalaenopsis equestris, assembly GCF_001263595.1. NCBI lineage: Eukaryota > Viridiplantae > Streptophyta > Magnoliopsida > Asparagales > Orchidaceae > Phalaenopsis > Phalaenopsis equestris. The sequence goes on along the minus strand of NW_018251184.1, from coordinate 24,130 downwards.
ACTGATTCCAGGATGAGAATCAAAAGTTAAGGATCAATCGCAAAAAATAGTTGGAAGTTAAGGACCGACCTCAAAAGAAGTGAATCAGATGTTAGGGACTGATTCCAGAATGAAAATTGAAAGTTAATGATGAATCTCAACAGAGGGTCGGAAGTTAACGAACGACCTCGAAAGAGTGAATTAAAAGTTAGAGACTGATTAAAAAATAATGATCAATCTCAAAAGAGAGTGTCGGAAGGTGAGGACCGACCTCGAAAAGGAGTGAATCAGTAGTTAAGTACTGATTTAAAAATGAGAATTGAAAGTTAATGATCAATCTCAAGAGAGTCAAAATTTAAGGACCGACCTCGAAAGGGTGAATCAGAAGTTAATGATTGATTCTAGAATAAGGATTGAAAGTTAAGGACAATTACAAAAGAGAGGATCAAAAGTTAGGGGCCGATCTCAAAAAGAGAGGGATCAGAAGTTAAGGATTGATTCCAAAATGAGATTTGAAAGTTAATGATCAATCTCAAAAGAGAGTATTAGAAGTTAACGATCGACCACAAAGGAGTGAATCAGAACTTAATGACTGATTCAAAAATGAGAATTGAAAGCTATAAACATCAAAAGAGAGTGTGGGAAGGTAAAGACCGACCTCAAAGGAGTGAATCAGAAGTTAACAACTGATTCAAAAAGTAGAATTGGTGAAGTTGAATCCAAAGATATGTGTTGTGTTAAAAGGTTGACATTGTTGAAGAAGATTTGCAAAATTTTGTGAGGTTTTGTGCAGCACATGAAACTCTACGGGGATGTTAAGAGAATTAGTACAGACAAAGATAGTTGTGTTGTGCGAACAAAGAGTAAGAGACCTCGAAATCTAGAGAACCAACTATCAACAAATTTATTTTCTTTTCTTGATGTTTTTTATCATGTTTAATTTTCAAAATATGTTTTCAAAAATTTAATTTTAGTTGGTTGATTTTCAAAAGAGATTTGTTTTGTTGTTTGTTTGTTGGTTATTTTATTTTTTATTTTTATTTTATTATTGTCAAATTTTGTTGTTTCGTTCTTTGTTCATTGTAATTTTGAAACAATGTATGGTTTGTGGCTTTTATCCATCGCACAATTGGGGTAATTTAACAAATAAACAAATTTTATGAAAGAAACTTCATTAATCTACTCCAGTTAAGGACTGATCAAGTGTAGGCTAACGCTACAAAAAGTACAATATGCTAACTGCATTAAAGTACATCCAAAATATCTCATGCCAATTACATATCATAGATTGAGTATCTTTGATATATATCATATTTGCTGTAATGTTGTAAAGTGGAAAAGAATCCTTTAACTATTTGTTCCTGCTGTGTCGAGCTCCTGATTGAGCAGAACTTCTAAGCCATGCTCCAGTACAGAGTTCCCTTTGCATGTACTTAGAGGTACAAACCTCTCATAGCTCATATGGTAGCAGCTCCTCCAGTTCTGGATATGGCTGAAATCCGTATAGTATTTTGCTATTGTTCATCTGTCGGAAGGTCACAGACACCCTACGGTGTCGTACTGCTGGAATACAATATTTTGCAACGTCCGTTCCATTCCCTTTAAGGACTAGCACCGAACCAACAGGTAGTGGAATTTCAACAGCTCCTCTGAATTCACCCGGGCCAATGATGTCAATTTATTTCCTAAATAAGATGTTGCTTTTACTCATGAATGAGACCGTGCAGTAAGGTTACCGTGCAGTAAGGTTTCACGAAGTCATGGTGGTCTATATGTGGAGGAATGCAATTACCCTCATCGTAGATGTTGGTAATGCAACTGTTAGGAATGCAGTTAGCGGGCAGTATACTCCACTTGAACATTCTTTTAATCATCCACTTTATCATTCGCGGTAGTGGATCCACCTGATCATGTCTGAGAATCCTAGGCGGATTCCCTTATTTGTCGTTGGTAAAGGTGTAGCAGCAACCACACTGGATAGCGATCCTTCCCTTCTCTCGCATTGGCTCAGAATAGGTTCTTTCCATAAGCAGGCCTGCTCGACCTCTATTCCTTAGGTCAAAAATGCAGTCAAGAATATTTTGTTCATCACTCTTTGAGAAGACTCTGATGTATAATTCCAATCCTTCCAGTATGTTGATGAACCTCTCTTATACCTCTTCATAGAATTCAAAATTTCTTTTGTTCACTTTGCTTATTCTGTAATATTTTGTCGTGCTTATGATCTGTGGCTATCGAGGAAGTTCCCTTGTTTCAACAGCGGCGGGAACCCAAGATGGTGTTGACTCTGGCTCTAACAGAATGTATGATGCTACGTCTGACGGGACGTATGGCCCTGTACCCGTCAGAACATATGGCTTTGTATCCATTGGGACATATGGCTCTGCCTCTATCAGGTAATCATCAGTCTGAAATCCATCATCTGTAGAGGCGTACTCCTCTAAGGTACTGTAGTGTTGTAGGTGGAAGACATTGCAGTCCAGGCATTCCACGAATGCCCCCTTAGCCGACGATCGTGCAAGTACTTCAGCGTTGCAAGTAGGGCAACCCATGCACAGAACATCTAAAGTTAGTGGTATTTTTGGCTATGTAGCAAACCTAGATTCATCATCTTTGGCAGAAAAGCTTGAAGAAGTTTCTCTCATGCCTGGATCATAAATGTTCCCCTCAAGAATAGCGGTGAGTAATTTTTCTGCCTCTTTTTGGCGTCTTTTCTCCTATCGTAAGGAAGCCCTCTGCTTTCGACGGCTAGCATTTCTGTGCTGTCATCTTTGTAGTGGAGCATTTAGCAATCTTTCACTATCAGCAGCGACCAGACCCCCAGTTGGTGCAGCTATCATGGATTGTAGACGACTGGGCCCCTCAATTGGGTCCAATTGTACCATCATGTTCTTTCCTTTCAGTGACGCACTGTCTTTGGTGATCAACCTTAGCAGTGCGGGCAACCCTTCCTTTTCCCATAAACTGATGACATTAATTAAAGGCCCGTCGTAATCCATGCCGACTTGGTTAAATTCCATGTCAAAATCTACAGTATCGCCCTGCAGCGCCATTTCTTCATTCAGTGCGAGATTCCAGCCATCTTTAAAGGCGAAGATCACCCTCTGACCTGACATTTCTCTGTAGACGACAGGAAAAATATCAGTGGGCTGAAACTTAGTGTGAACAAGAACAAAACAAAGTATTTATTAAGGAAAATTTTAGTTTATTTTGGTTAAGAGATTGTTTATTTATGTGTGAATTTTGTTTAATTTAGTAGAATATTAAGTTCAAAGGTAGAAAGGAGAGAATTTAAAGTGTAATTCTTTTCAAAAAAAATTTTAATATTGAGGTTAGTTTTGTTAAAATTTTGGACCCGGTCACAGACTTTTGGTCACATTGATAACCCCAAAACTGTTGAAATTTCAAAATTTCAAAATTTAAAATCAAGTGGTGGCAAGCAACATCAGGTTGCCTAGTATGTCTTCAGGTATCGTCCATTGATTGGTAGCATTGGTCTTTCACCCTGAAAGTATACTAACTGGTAGGCTTCTCCTGCGTAGACCTTTTCCACGACAAATGGTGCCTCCTAAGTTGGCTCAAATTTTTCACCTATCTTATGACGAGCAAGAATAGGTCTTTTTAGCATGAGGACTTAGGCCACCAAATTTGAATGTACTTGGGCAGACCAATTTATCATGAGCTTGTACCATCGTTACTTGGTAAAGTTATAAATGTTGTTGTGCTTCAAGTCATTTTCCTTCCAGACTCTCTAGTTCTTCAAGTCTAAGCTTCATAATTTCTTCTGTTGTGAGTTGGCTGGCGACTACGTCTCTAAGAGACGCCGTTTGAATTTCTAACGATAGCACGACCTCGGATCCGTACACGAGCATGTAGGGTGTACACTGAGTGGGAGTCCTAAACATCATCCGACAGGCCACAAAGCTTCTAGAAATTTGTTATGCCAATCCTTTTTATTTTCATCCAATGTTTTCTTCAAAATCTGCACTAGTGTTTTATTGAATGCCTCAGCCAATCCATTTGCTCTAGGATAGTAAATTAAAGAGTATCTCCAATCTATCCCGTGTCTTTTGATGAAATTTTTGGTTTTGCTGCTTTTGAAAGCTGTCCCATTGTCAAAAATTATTCTTCGCGGTACTCTGAAACGGAAGACGACTTGGCTTTTGAAGAACTGAAGAAAGTAGCACATTTGGAGGTTGGTGTAAGACCACCCCATGCATCTGGCACTGGTGACATCATCTGGCTGTATCCACACAGTCGGACATCATCACTGACCAATAATATATGAGTCTTTTTTATCTTCATTTTCATTTTTGGCCCTGACTTGTGAGCGCCACACAATCCGACATGTACTTCTTTAACAATTTTTTATGCGTTGGCTTTGCTTAGACACCTGAGCCACATCTGGTCGAATGATCTCCTATAGAGGACATTACCAAATAAGGTGTATGACATAGCCCTTTTGACAATGTGACGTGCTTCAGACTTGTCCTTTGGTAGCTTTCCTTTCTGCAAATATTCTATCAATAGCTTGCACCAATCTTCAATGATATCAAAAAGCACAATATTTTTTTCTTTTTTTTTCGAGCTTGTGTAGATTACCGAGGCCGATTCTAGACAAAAAATGTCTTCCTTGTACTGTGACATCAATGGAATCCTCCAGGGGGCATGCCAATTCTTTTGTGAGTTTTGCTAGAGTGTCAGCATGGGCATTATCTCCCCAAAGAACCCGGTAGAAAGTTACACTAAGGATCTGTTTCAGCAGCTTCATCATGTACTGATGATATTCTACTAATATCGATTTCAAAACCTTGTATTGTTTGGCAACTTGTTGAATGATGAGTTGTCAGTAGCCAAAGACGATAATGTTTATTATATCCATTGAGATTGTCAATTCTAATCTGGTGATTAAAGCTTCATATTCTTCTTTGTTGTTGGTACATGGCTCTATCAAGTGGTATGAGAACCTCAGCATACCCTTATCTGTTGTGATAAAGATGAAACCAATCCCTGCTTTACCTGGTATGATCATGCATGATCCTTTGTGTTTCCTGACTGATGAAGCACCATCGAAGTACATCTCCCATCATTGCGTATTTTGACGCTATTTTTTGTTTGGGGGAGTTGCTAGTAAAAAGTTGTCGGTCACCGGAATCAAAATCCCGTTGCCCGCTTCAGAAGGACGTTTTAATTTATATATATATTTAGTTTTAAAAAAATATGAAATCAAATTGACCCCATATTTTTCATAGTTTAAATGAAAGAGCGTTGTACCTCAAATCCTGTATTTATCCTGAAAAATAAACACAAAACTTGAGGATGAGGCTCAATCAAATAAACTAAGGAATATATGACATCCATTTGGTCTGCGAAACCTTTGTATTTACCGACAAGTTTTCCTATTTAATAAGAATAATTAAATCTTCCTATAAGGACAAGCCCCTATAGTTAATTACATCTTAAATGACCAAAGTCACCTAAGAAGACTCTTGATAAAAATCAGGAAATATTATCTTCAAGAAGTTTCAAAGGGTAGGACTTTTCAATGAGATCGGACGTAGAGGTGTGAAAAGGGGATTGGTTTAAATTTCAAACATTTTATTGTAGAGTCCAAAGGAGGAAGAACTAGGGGATGTCATAGATCCAGAGGATAACCCTGATGACTTCCTAAGTCCAAGCTATCTTAATGTTTGGCTTCAGTTCTGAGGAGAAATATTTAAGTATTTCATCCTGCCAATTTTATTAGTTAGGGCTTACATTCGTGTGAAAATATCACATAAATAGCCTGGAAGATGTGAGGGTTTAGGTCATGACGAACGACGACCTCAAAATCCTAAGACGAGTTAGGGATTATATTGTATAGTAGGGCTGTACAAGCTATACAAAGTCCTAAAGATAAGGTGAGGATTTATGTTGCATAAGAAAGCTACCTCGAATTCCTATGGCTTTGTTGCTTATATTTAAGAAAGAAAGATTGGTTTAGTTTGGGAAGACATGTTTTGTTGTTGAAGATGGCCGTGCTGCCCACAATACTAGCTCCAACCTCCTTACCGTGGCGAGTTTAAGTTTTCTAATGTGTCAAGTTATGATGTCAAATCAGGTGGCCCTATGGTTGAAGTTCTTTAAATTTTTATGGGGGCATGTTAAAGTTGATTAAAGCGACACCAGTTAAGATCCCACCGTTCCGTCATTCCAGCACCACTATTTTTTATTGGCTTCACTTAGTCCAAATGAACTTACTAAACTCAACTTAATGAGTTCCATAATTTC
>NW_018251184.1:16257-17748 GCF_001263595.1 Phalaenopsis equestris | reverse complement strand
TTATATTTTGAAAGTTGTGGTTGTGAATTTTATCTTGGTTGATTTTAGTTTTGGTTTTGGTTTTGGTTTTGTGGTTATTTTGTTGATAGTTTTGGTTTTCATGCAGGGTGACATCGTTGTTTAGCATACAAGTTTGCAGGTATAAAAGTACAGTATGAAAGTACAAGAAAGACAACATTGAAAACTGTAAAAGCGTACTTGGCCAGTCTTCTCGTTCCACCACCTGAAACTTAAAAGGCATGTTAAGGCAGTTTAAGTGAAACAGGGAAGTAAAATTTTGACGACCTATCTAACCCTAGGTCATATCTTGGTGGGTCCTTAGGAGTTTAATTAAGGATGATGTTTCCAAACAAAATATATTAAGTTTAGTAGATCTCCGAGGTATCCAATAGATTTAGAGAAAGAAGCATGTCCATGCTACTCTATCGCTGCCTGTTGGAAAATACCGAGTTCATTTAAACTTATTATGTTGCTTAATAATTCATCCTATAAACACCTTAATTCTCAATGAACATTGATGTATCAATTATCTCTAAGAATAGGGTAATTATCATCTGCAATTTAATTTTGAAGATTATGTGGGTGAAGACCCTTAAAGAGGCAAGTTAGTGTTATTGAAAAACACTTCACAAAATTTTGGTCCTAATTGGGCTTGTAGTGTTTGAAAGAAATTCTAATTTTCAATGATATTTACTTTTATAATCCTCATTTAAATGAAACTTGATTTATCCTAAGTCACTACTAAGCTCTTATAATCTATGTGAGTGTCTTAATTTGTTTTCAAAAGGTTAAGCTTTAGGTGGTCATGATTCATGATTTGAATTTTATTTGAAAATCAAAATAGGGGTGTTAAATTGATTAATTATTGACTTCAAAATTCATACCCCTAAGTCCTGGGTTTATTTATTTTAACAAACTTCTAAATTTTAATAATTTAGAAATTTATTAACTTATCTTTTCAATTAAGAAAGTGAGGTTGGTTTCTACCAATTAACCGCTTGTGTTTCAAACATCCAATCAAGAAATCTACTAAATGTTAAGTAAAGCTAAATTTCCAAAATTACATATTTACCCCTAAGGCTCTAACACTTCATAATTTGTCAAATTTAATCCAAATGGGCTTACAATTTTTATCCTACCTCATTCATGGGTCAATTAAGACATCAGAGGAGAAAATGTGATTTTTCAAAATTTAATTTAATTTATATAATTATTGCCATGCAAAAATAATATTTTTGAAAGAAAATTCCTAACTTGACCAAGGTAAAGCCCAATCCCTTGAAATTTTTACTGGAGGAAGAATTAGACCAGAGAAGCCTTTGGACCAAATTTTATGATTTTTTGAATTTTTTCTGAATTTTAAGAATTATTTTAAGTTCTGAGGTATTTATAAAATATAAAATATTTTAAAAGGGGAAAATTAACTTTCATATTTTTGAAAAGTCCTCCTAAGGTTAGAGAACTTAGAGGAGAAGATTTTATATTTTTTTT
>NW_018251184.1:10008-16173 GCF_001263595.1 Phalaenopsis equestris | reverse complement strand
GTGATTAAATTTTGAGTTATTTTATATTATTTAGAAAATTAGCAAAAATATTTTAATTGTTTGTAAGTGCTTAGGAAGCAATTTAGAACATTTCCATGAATTTTATTATTTTGGTGATTTTGTAGGGATTTCTAATTATTTAAATATTTAAAATAGGCCAAAAACCAAGTTTTTATTATAAATATCATTTTATTTTTAAAAAATACCCCTGATCACAGAGAACTCAAAAAACCAAGTTCTATAAATTTTTAAGTTATATTTTAATTATTAAAAAATATTTTAGTGTCAAAAATGTTAATTAACTTGAAAAATTAATTTAAGTTATCAAATGAGCTTAAAATGCTTTGAAATTTTTATGGTGACAGTGGAGATCAAAAATCAAGTCATGTTATTGTTTGTGTTTTTTAAAATTAATTATCTTAGTGATTTAGGGTTTATGAAGATTAGGTTTATTTTGAATGACTTGGCTCACAAGAAATTTTCCCAAAGGTTCTCTGGTCATCATAAACCTTCCAAAATTTTCTTAAATTTTTTCTAAGCAACATGCTAATTTCTATGATTATTTTAAACTAATAATGCACATAAAATTGAAAAATATGATTCTTTGTCTAGGGATCTCCTATGACTTTGGAAAATCAGGGAATGTTCCCTAAGATAGAGTCAACAACATGCTAAAATTTCAAGTCATAGTGTGATTTCTACATGCATGGAAAACCAAAACATTCAAATCAGTGTTTAATTAAATAAAACTATAATATGCATCAAATGGATTCCAAATCATTTCTACATTGTTCTCCTCTATTCACTGAGCAAGTGGGTATTTTTATTTTATTTTTGTGATTTTTCTACACCAAGATATGAATTTTTGAAGTTAGGGATCATTTTCTGAATTAATTAAATTCTTATTTATCTATTTAAACGCGTGGCGCCACCTCAACCTACGGCGGCTCCAAAGGTCCAAACGGCGGGCTCCCATTCAACGCTGTCGTTCACCACAGCGCTGACTCGGCCCGCTTTTTATGTTCTGAAGCGCTGTCCGACTTTATCTCGACCGTCCATCTGATACACACTCAATCGAACGACTCCCCGTCATCGTCCCCGATAGCCTAGCCCGAGAACCGTCCATCTTCTAGCCTTAAGATCTCTCGCATTTCTTATCCAAATTAAATGATTTTTTTGTAAAATGCTCTTCTAGACTAGAGGAACATATCTATACAATTATGATGCCATGAAATCAACTTAAAATAAATGGAAAGTTCAAATACGCTCGGGAATAAGTGAAGTTTTATACCTTGGCTCTGAGAATTGAAGCTTCAATCAGAGGTCCTTCGCACGTAGCCCTTCGCCCGTTTTTTGGGATCCAAGGAGGCTAGAGATTGAGCCTCTAGCCTTGGTGTATAGCCTAAATATGATTTTGATCAAGACCAATTTTAGGTGTTGGTCTAGAGCTATTGTAAAGGCTATTTTAGAGGGTAATTTGATGGGGCTTTGTCTTCTCTTGCTGTTGTGAAGGTGTGGGCACAAGCAATTGAAGTTTGGTGGAGTTTTCATGGATGCCCAGTTTCTACCCTAATTTTCAAGCTCAAAATTAGGGTTACACAAGGGGAATCAAGGCAATGGAGTGATTAAAATGGGTTGTGGAGGTCTCAAAGAAACTCTGTAAGTGATTTGGGAAGCTCTCCCTAAAAACTTCAGCACTCCCTAAATGGTCGTGGATGTTAGCTTTTATAAAAATGGCTGATGGGTGGCTGTCATGGCCATTATTTAGGTGTAATGTGATGCTTAGGTGGAGGGCAGAGAGGCTCCAACATCTCATTTGGGTGAGGTGGCTTATAGGTTTTATTTGAATGAGACTCAAGGGGAGGTGGCCCTTAATTTTGGATTTTCCGGCAACTAGGCCAGCCAGCCATGGCAGGGGGAGGTGGCTAGGAACTCAGGGCATCCAAGGGAATCTGTCAAAGTAATTTAATGCAATGAGGTTTAGTTTTGGTAAGGGTATCTTAAGCATGTGCATTTTTGGAAATAAGATCCCTTAATTTTGGGGAACTTTGGTCCATGGCTTAGTTTAGGTGGTTAGATGGGTTTTGGCTCAATCTTAGGGTCTAACCAATGGATGAGGTGGAGTTAATTTGATTGCTTTAAGGTGGTTTAGTCATGTTTAATGTATGGGTTCAAGTGATCAAAGTTTTTGTTTGGGCTAGGTTAGCCATGTAAATTGACCCAATTGCTTGATAAATATTGTGTGTATGATTGTTATGAAGATTTTTAGTGAAGGGTTGAAGCGATTTTGCGTTCAATCGTTAGGAAAATTTAGGATTTTTTTGAAATTTGGTCAATAATTGTTGAAATTTGGTCTATTTGGGCATGTTGGGCTAGACATTGGTCTAGGTTGGGCTATCCTTGGGCTATGTCCAAATTGAATCGTTCAAATGATCAAGGGAGATGTTGTGAAGATTTTTCATGAAGGGATGGAGTGGAAATTTTGGGGCTAAGGCCATCAATTTGGTGAGATTTTGAGACATGGCAAATTTGGGGCAAATTTTGGGCTTTTGGACTTAGGTTGAAATCAAATGAAATTGATATCTCACTAAGGCCAATTGAAGGTTGATTTTGATGTATGGGGATGTTATGAAGGTTTTTTAACAGAAATTGTGGCCAATTGAGTGGGCTATGGGTTCAATTTGGTGGAACCAAGTCAAAGGGCCAAAATTGGGTTTTTGGTTTAGCTCAAAATTGGGTTCAAATCATGGAACAATTAGGCTAGGATTTGGTCTAGATTGGTCATAGCAATAGTGAATTTGATTTTATAATTGAAATTGGGGGGTAAATTATGACCTATTGGATAAACAATTGAGGTAATTTAGGGAAAATATGGCCCTTTAAAGGGCAATTTGGGGGTTTTCATGAAAAATGGTCAAATTGGCCAAATTGGGTCATGAAATAGTTGAGAAAAATGAAATTAGGAATAATTGGGAGGTTTTGGGAAATTTTGGAATTTTTAAAATTTTTCGAATTTTGGGGCAAGGAGGGGTATTTTGGTAATTTAGCCAATTTTGAAGATTTTGGGTAGTTTTGGTTGTTTTTAAGGAGTTTAAAATGATTGAGTCAATTTGGGTATTTTGGGTAGATTTGGATATGTTGGCCAAATTTGGGGCCCCAAGGGTATCTAGGTAATTCGAGGGAATTTAGGGGCAAAAGGCTAGGTTGGGTGTCTTGGTAGAGTTGGAGTACCAATCACCATTAATAAGCCATGGACCAATAGAAACCCTATTTGGGTCCTCTATGTAGTGATCTTAGCCAAACCCTAGCCTAGGGCTAATGAGTTTAGGGGACCACTTACTTGAGTCTCCCAAAAGTATCGAGGGACTAGAGCCTAGAAATTCTGGGTTTAGCGTAGTGAGTGATTGTGAGTGTAAATGATTGCAAGTGAGTGCCTTAGCCCTAGACCAACACCTAGGGTCAACCCTAAGGTCCAACAGTCATAAGGGTAACTCATCTTAAGTTCCCCCACAGTGACTCCACCTATTAAGTTTTGGAGGTTAGAACCAATATGTGGAACTTCAAGTTGAATAAAAAAGAGTGTAGAATTTCTAATGGTTAGGGTTCCATGCCTAGTTTTCTAAGAATAGTTAATAGGAAAGTCCTATGGCTAGACCTTAGGCAACTAAAGATGAAAAACTAAACCTCAACCAAAAGTGAGGTCAACAACGCATTGGAGAGTTCCATTTATAGTATTTGCTCATCTAGTAACTCGTCGTTGAGAGGGGACCTGACACACGAACTTAATGCTTATGCACAGTATAGTAATAGTTCTGATGGTACTTTTCACTTATATTTCCTTATTTTGCAACAAAACCAAAAACTTAATCCTGAAGAAAAATGAGAAATTAACTTTTTAATTGATATATATTTATATTGGGATATTACGCAAGTATACGTACGTTATCAATTAATATAAGACTTTTTGATTAATACCTGAATATCGAACCCACAAGAAAGATTATGCACTATGCACTTTTTAGAAAGATTTTCAATTTTTAAAAAGATAATTACTTGAACTAAAAACAATTTATACAGGAATTTAAAATTTAAATATTTTTTGTATTTCTGATATTTTAACAAAACAGTAAAAACATAGCTAAAGTTTTAGTAGAATAAAAGTACTTAATATGAAAATATCTTTTATCTTATCATGAATCAGTAATAAGTATAGGAATTTTGTTGTAGTAGTATGCAAATTGTGTTGTGCCAAGTAGGAGCATATTTTTTACCCTTACTAGAGATGTTATAAAGAACATTAGCTAATTTAAAGTTTGAATAGTTCTGAAGACCTGCTAGGCAGGGAAGATACTAGCTCTCACTCTAGAGTTCCCTCGATTCCCTCCACCTGGGGACTAACATTCTTGTATCAAAACCTAAAGCAATAAAACAAGTTCGAGGCTTTAACCTGTCACTTTAAAGTCCTCTAACTCTACACTCATCAATGAATATACCCTATTTATTTTCCTATTTATTTGCACTCAATCATATGAACTACATTCTCATTCATACAACCTCATGTGATTTCTTCCAATTATTGACTGAGACAATACCATCCCCGTTATTATATGTTCTCACAAAAATTTTTAACATCTGGATTGACCAAATCAAGAGGTGAATGAAGTGCATGGATTTAAATCATCATAACTTCTTTCATCATTAAAGATCAATACTCTCCACAACTTCCATCCAAAACTTAAGTACTTATCACTTTAAGAAGAAAGATAAAGAATACTACTTAGAATCCATGGAAAAAACAAAACCACACTTTACTTTAAAATAAGAAATCATTGTCAAACTAACAACAAGTCTCTATTAGCTCAATTAAAACCAAAAGTAGTCTAAAACAAAAAGATAAAAACTCAAGTCCTCCACCAAACTCTTGAAGTTCCTTTGATTCTCTTCTCTTTTACAATCACTCAAAATAAAATAACAAAAAGGATAAGTAAATAAAAAGTTTTTCCTGAAGATCTCTCTAAACTAACTCCCCAGAGAAGAACTTTCAAGACTTGCAAATATTTTCAGGACTCTTTTCTAAGTCCTCTCTTCTTTCTTTTATAGTTTTCCAAGAGGTGCCTTGGGATCTCTTCAACATCTGTCTTGATTCGATGTATTTGCCCAAGATCAAAACCCTCTTCAAAATTTGTGAACCCTGATTTTACTCATCTAGTAACTGCCACTGGCGCTTAGGTGCGGGGTCTCCACGCTTAGGCATGACTTTCTCTATTTAATCGGCGCGTAAGCGCCGGATTTGACGCTTAGGCGCCAAAACTCTTTTGCACAATTTTTTCACTTTTTTGCTCAAAATGTGATCCTTTTTCAATCCTTTAAGCATTTTTTTCATTTTCACTTGTACCTGCAAAAAAAACACAAAAATACATTCCATTAAAGCGCAATATCTAAAAAATAAATATAAAAATGTGTCTAAAAATATTGTATATTTTAGGCGTATCAAAATCTCTAAAACATAAAATGTTATTTGTCTTCAAGTGACACTTAAATCTTTAAAAACCAAATATGTATGATATGTATATGAGTTTTTTTAGGAGTTACTAAAATTTAAATTTACAAATATAGTAGTCCAAATTAGAAAAAATAATTAGTTAATGAGACCAACTTAAAATTTGAAACTTTTTAATGTTAAGAACTATGAAAATATGAGCTCTTATCTAATTCAGAAATATTGTAAGTTCTCTAAATATAATCTTAAGTTTTTCCCAAGCCATACTTTTAAAAGATCAAATGTAGAATCAATTTTTGATTAGGCACTAATTCTCAAGCTTCTCCTCCCTCACTTTTTCTTCTTCTTCTTTTTTCTTTTCTTTTTCAGGCAAGGATTACTGTATCTGGATAGGCCTTTAATGATTTTGAATTCTACTTCTCCTTTCCTAAAGTAAAGTCTTGATATAAAACTTTTCCTTATAAATATAATAATGGTTTGAAAATCATTTTAATAAAAGTAATTTAAGTATTAAAAATAAAAGTGTAAATTATCTAAATTTTTCAAAAATACAATTTTTCTTACTAAAGAATAACACTTATATTAATCATTTTCTATACTAAAAATTTTTAACTTAAAGTTTTTCTTGTTTACTTAAAATTTTAACTAAATTTTCTTACTCATTT
>NW_018251184.1:7133-9979 GCF_001263595.1 Phalaenopsis equestris | reverse complement strand
TTTACTTCCCTAATATAACTTCATATACAGAATCAATTTTTTACTTTTCAAATCAAATTCACTTGTAGAAGATGTGAGAACAAATAAAATTCCAATTTTTATAATATTTTTTGTCCCCCTAAACTTAAATTTTTAACATATTAAATAGTTTAACATCAAATATATATAAGCAGGAATGAAAATTTAAAAATAACATGCTAAAAGGAATTTTAAACCCTAATGATAAAAGTATAAAACTAAAAACAGGAGTAAAATAAATTTTTTGATCAAATTTTCTATATTTTCATTTTACTTTAACATGTAGAGATTCAAATAAATTTCTTAACAGTGGGTATAAACATAAAAGCAAACATACAAACTACTAACATCACAATCTTAACATAAAGACAAACTCACAAACATGATAAAAGAAAAATAAATGTAGTAGTTTCTGAATTTCAAGTTTAAGATCTAAGCTAGCGAAATTTTCTACTTTATAACAAATATGAAATTAAGTGAAATTCTAAACTAACTAAATCACAATACCAAACACAAAACAATAGTTACTACCCTAAAATTTAAAAATAAAATATTAAGTACCACAAATGTCATCAAAATAAAACATAAACGTCCAAAACACAACATAGTCCAAAACAACACACAAATGCAAATGTAGCAAGCTCATACCACATAGTTCATATCATATTACAATCATAAAATGAATCTCTCAGCTCTACTCTTCATCCTCAGAATCACCACTGTACCATTTTTCTGCAGGCTCATAATCAAGATATCGAAGATATGGAGGAAATTTCACTTCTGGTTCACCTATAATCAGGCACTCCAAAAATGAGTGAAATTTCTCTTTATAATCACTTTTCCTTCTATTATAAATTTTAGTATGATCTGCAAAATGCTCTAAATTTTGTACCTTATCAGTGGGAAAATTGATATTATCCATCATCTTCTGCAATAACTCATTTTGAGTCTTAGAAGAATCACCTCTAGATCTAGAAGCACGTGAAGTAGATGGTCTAGATGAAGAGGTGACTGAAGGAAAATATGTTGAGATTTTCGTACCTATTTTATACTATTTTTGATGATATTGCACTTTAAAGAAAGGAATTTTTTATGTTTTCTTGCATGAATGATGAATTAGGGTCATTGGAGCAAAAAGATGCAAAAAGGAGCGAATTTGGAGTGAAAAAGACCAAAATGTGCAGAACTGAACTAGGGTGCCAATGACGCCACCGATCGACCCCGCCGACGGAGAGATTTTCCCGAGACACCAGAATTAATTCATTAAGAAGATCCGCCGACAGTGCACTCAAGGCTGCCGACGGCAAGCTCGACGGTTATGCCCAATCAAGCTTTTGATAAGGCCAAATTTTGGAGGGATGCTTAGGCAACTCTTAGAAAAGCTCATCTGCAACTTTAAAAGACTATTTTGGCCAAAAATTGAAGAGGGGAAGAGCCTGGAGAGGCTAGAGAGGTTCCAATAGTGTGTAAATTTGCAAGGAATTCATCAAGAGATTGTAAGAGTGGAGGGAAAGTGAGAGATTTCTTCGTCCTTGCTGTTTTGAAGAGGAATTTTGTGTGCTATAAAGAAAGGAAGAGATTCAGAGGAACTTTGAGGAGTGTTCTCGGGGAGAAATTAGAGATAATTTATTTATTTTACAATTTTTGTATGACTTTGATTTTATATATGAATTCCGATTTTTGTTGTGTTTTCCCCATGAGATCTGAGTAGTTTTCTTGGTGATTTGAATTGGTGAAGCCATGAAAATGTTTAAGAAATTATGATGATCCTTTTTTAATTTACTTTCAAACTGGCCAATTGATTTGTTAAAATATGTTGAGTTTTACAACTAAAGTGAAGATTACATCCAAGATTTAGGGAGGTCAAAGCCCTTGGAAGTTGGGAGCAAATAAATAGAGACATAATATTATCGGGCATCAAATTGTAGAATTAGAGATTTTAGAGTCACATACTAAAATCCCCAATTTGGTCCTATTGTTTGGGTGCTGAAGTGTAGATATTAGCCCTCAGGTGAGGGGAACGTGGGAGCTCTGAAGTGAGAGTCGGTATCCTCCCAACCTAACCGCAGATTCCGTAAACAAGCGTAGGATTAGTTAATGTTCTTTCATACTGGACCAAAGAGTAAAGAATAGTTATGCCCTATTTGGCACAATACAATTTGAACTGATTCACTTTATCCATTCACCTTTATCCATTCACTATTCACTATAATTTCTTGCAAGGAGAATGATGCTTTCTTATATATTGAATATAACATTTAAACCTCCATTAGTAACATTAGTTATTATTAGTTATTTTAAAATTACTTATTTATTTCAATTTCCTATTAGTGACAGATAAGCAAATTGAACTTCGTTGTTGTGATTAAAGTATTGCTTTTTTCTAAAATCTTAGTTCGTAGTTCTTAACTACTCCTAGTGGGATAGATATCAAGGACTCCATTAGACCCCTATATTACTTGAGCGATACGTATACTTGTGTTGATAAGTGTGGCTTTACAATTATTAAATATTTATTACATCCATATTTATCTTATATTTTTAAGCATATATAAAGTCGCGGTTAAGTTTTTGGCGCCTTTGACGGGGAGTTAGTGAATAAAATCACAGAGTGAGTAACAAACTAATTAGGATTATTAGAAAATTTTTACTTAAATTGCAACTTATTATTTATATTTAGTTAATTATATTACTATGTACTAATTTTAATTTGTATGCATAAATTTGGACCTGAAAATCTTATACCCTACGATTCGAAATTAGAACACACTGTTAGAAAGATTAGAAGATTGAGAAGAGAACCTTGAAATTCTGATACAATGAGAAAT
>NW_018251184.1:4534-5341 GCF_001263595.1 Phalaenopsis equestris | reverse complement strand
TTTTAGATATGGAGGAAGATAAAGAAATACCTATTATTTTAGGGAGACCATTTTTAGCTACTGGAAAAGCTATGATAGATGTTCAAAAAGGAGAATTAACTATGAGAGTTAATTATCAAGATGTGACTTTTAACATTGCGAAATCTATGAAATACCCTGCTGTTGAAAGAGATAATGAATGTTTTCGCATGGAAATTAGTGAACATCTATTGAAAGAACATTTCAAAGAACATTTTGAAGGGAAAGAACAATTTGAAGAGAGTGATGAAATTATTCTGGATGAATTAGAAAATGAAGAATTAGATTATGTTCAGGAAAGAATTGAGATATTAAAATTTACGGAAAATGCTGATAAGAATCTATTTCCATGAATTATATAACCACCTGAACTTGAGTTGAAGGTATTGCCTAACCACTTGAATTATGTGTTTTTAGGAGACTCATCGATATTACAGTTATTATTTCTTCAAAATTAAATGATTTACAAGAGCAAAGACTGTTAGATTCATTGAAAAGATATAAGAAAGCTTTTGGTTATACCTTAGCTAATATTAAGGGAATCAGTCCTTCAATCTGTATGCACAGAATTATATTAGATGAACAATATAAACCAAGAGTTGATCCACAAAGGAGATTAAATCCAATGATGAAAGAAGTAGTTAAGAAGGAAATTTTAAAATGGTTAAACAATGGAATTATATATCCTATTTCAGATAGTGCGTGAGAAAGTTCAATTCATTGTGTTCCTAAGAATGGGGGAGCGATTGTTGAAACAAAAGAAAATAATGAATTAATACCTATCAGACA
>NW_018251184.1:0-2280 GCF_001263595.1 Phalaenopsis equestris | reverse complement strand
AATAGATTTAAAGTAAATGGACACAGATTAAAACCGTATTTTGAGGGTAAAAGACCAAATTTTAAAGAGGTTTTAATGATCAGTCAACCTGAATGACACCTGAATAGGTCGGGCTGACGACGTTGAACCAAGCGCTTTATGGGAGGCAACCCATATTTATCTTTACTTTTATTGCAATTATAATAGTTTTTATTTTTAATTATTGTTATTTTGTGGAAGTATTAAGCTGTACTACTCTTATTTAACCTTGAATCATCATAAAAATTGGATCCATGAAGAAAAATTAGAACGCATTTGTACCATAGCGTAATTATGCAAATTTTGCTTTGGGCGCCGACGGCGCCTTCGATGCCGCCAACAGTGAGTTTTTCCCAAGAGTCCAGGGAAAATTAATACAGAGGCTCGCCGACGGTGCCATTGACCCCGATGACGGTGAGATCGGCGAACTGGCTGTTACTTGGGTTCAAATGGCAGTTTTTGGGCGGGAATTGTCCTTTTAAACTCCAAAATTCGATTTCTAGTTCATAATGTCCCTCCAAAATGAAGTGAAACTCAACCAATTTCATTTCTGTGGCACCCAATTCCCCTGATAATCCCAAAATGCGAGTTTTTAATCGACAAAAGTTTATTAGTGCGTAAGCGCAGCGAATCTTTAACAAGTTACTGACAAAGAAAAGATTGATCAAGGAACGAGGATTCATAATTTGTGGATTAAATAATCCCATGAAGGTAATTGAAGAAACGATAGTTTGAGAAAGATGGGAAGTGCTGTGCTACCCTACCGCCGCCGTGGTGGTTCCTGTGGTAAAAGAATTTTATGCAAATTTACATGGAATCAACTAGGGAGTTATTAATGTGCGGGAAGATGGATCACTTTCACTCCTGCATGGATCAATAAATTACATATGATCGCAAATGTTCCTGTTTTACACTATTCCAATTTTGTCCTAACGAGAACCCAGATGAATGAAATTTATTAGTATTTAGCAAACAAAACTGACTAATGGGAAACAAGAGAAAACGAGTATGTTAGTTTTTCTACAACACTCCTAAATCCCGTTTTGAAATATTAGCACTTTTTCATTTTTGCAAAACTGTTACCAACAATGAAGATCAGTAAAGTTTCTAAAGAAAGTGCTATTTTGAATTACTGAATCCAAAGGGGACTGCCGATCAACATTGGATCAATAATTATGAAGTTGGTGTTGGGCCTGATCATTCATGGATCAACTTATAGGCTTGGACACCCCTCCAAAATTTTCTCACTTTGCAGTCAGTTCCAAGTTTCGTACAAAAATTGGGAAAAGGTACTGCTACCTTGGAAGCATTTGGATCCAACTGAGAGATTCCCAACTTTTGAAGATGAAAATGACATGGCTATTATAACAGATTAATCATCTCAGAATTCACTGTCAGTTCAACCCTTAGTTCCTGACAAGACTCTGGTGATCCTGTGCTGAATCAAGAAATTGGAGAAGGAGGTACAAGATGTCATGAATGCGATTAATAATATCTCTGATTTCTTCAATCATCTGGATTGGAGGATGAAAGAACATTTTGAGCACTCTGGACATTTAAAAGATAGTTTGATACGACTGATGAGGAGGATGAAGTTAATATAAGAGGATTTCATTGAAGAATTTCCATTCCAACCTTTCTACAACCTCTTGATTCATGTGCAATCAATGGGTGATCTCAGACGAGAATCTAGTACTGAATATGAAGAATAGTAGATTTATATTACTACCTATCTATCTATCTATGTAATTTGATTTGAACATTGTATTTGCTTAGCTTTAGAATTAAGCTTTTAGATCTTTGTATAGTTGAGACTAAGCATAGAATGTTTTGTATTCAGCATTTTGAGTGTTGTGGTTTGGATTGCGACGCTGAATTAATGTATTGAGGTTATGAAAATACCAAACTTAGGTGTGTTACGTAATGTATATTGTACCCCTTGAAATTTATATAAAAATGTGATGTTTTGTGTTGTGAAAGTTTATATGTGCTAAGTACATCATTTAGTCACTTAAAATTATGTTTCTAATGATTAAATGAATGTCATTTAGGCTTGGAATTGATCGAAATCACGAAAATCCAAAATTTGAACAAAATCAATAGAGCCCGCGGACGGCGCCCTCCACGCCGCTGATGGCTAATTTTTTCCGAGACTTAGGATTTAAACTCCAATAGAGCGTACCGACGGCGCCATCGACCCCGCCGACGACGAGCTCATGAAAAAATGCCTTTAACCATGATTTTGACCAGTCAACTGCCACT
>NW_018251183.1:7184-8037 GCF_001263595.1 Phalaenopsis equestris | reverse complement strand
AGGCCACCTCACCCTAATTAACCTTTGGAGCTCCTAAACCCCACCTAAGCAAGCATTTGCATCCAAGACCAGACCCTGAGCTCCCCTCTCTAGCCATGGCTATAAAATGGCCCCTTCATTGCCAAGCGAGAGGCGCTGAAATTTTCTCAAGGAGACGAAAATTTTTTTCAAGGATAGCCTCTAAAAGGGCTCCCTGAGCTTCCTTGAGAGCTCCACAGTGTAACTCAACCACTTCCTTGCCCTAATTTCCCTTGCCAGAGTTCAATTTTTGAGCTTAAATCCTTGCCAGAGACAGGACAAAACTCTCCACACCTCCATAGTGTACAAAAATTAAATTAAACTCACCCACACCTTTACCACAGTGAAAGAAGACAAAGCCCCATCAAACCCCCCTCAAAACAAGTCTCTACACTAGACTTTGATCAACACCCAAATTCAGCCTTGATTGAATTTGAGTTGAATTTGGGTCTAAACCTTTCACCACGATTAGAGTCGCCTCCTTGGACCTCCACAAACGTGTCAAGTACCTGTGTTTGAAACTTCCCTTCTCAAAGCAAAGGTATTAAACTTCCCCTCTTCCCGAGCCTATTTTGATTCTCCTTTTGATTAGGGTTAGTTTAATGTCATGTTTACCGTATGGATGTGTTCATCACAGTTAGACGAGTCAATAAGATCAAACCTAAGGTCATTTGGTTAAGAAATGAGTGAGATCTTAGGGTTTTAATGTTAACGGTCATAAGTTCACTCTATTTGGGGATGATGGCGCAGAGCCGTTGAATCGGGCGTGTATCAAATAGAGGGCTCTGATTGCACCGGATGGGAGCCGTGTCCATAAAGCGCTGGCCGGGTCAGC
>NW_018251183.1:2845-4246 GCF_001263595.1 Phalaenopsis equestris | reverse complement strand
CCGAGCACCTCTGATTGAAGCTTCCCTTCTCAGAGAAAAGGTATTGAACTTCCCCTCTTCTCGAGCCTATTTTTATTCTCTATTTGATTAGGGTTAGTTTAATGGCATGTTTACCGTATGGATGTGTTCATCACAGTTAGACGAGTCAATAAGATCAAACCTAAGGTCATTTGGTTAAGAAATGAGTGAGATCTTAGGGTTTTAATGTTAACGGTCATAAGTTCACTCTATTTGGGGATGATGGCGCAGAGCCGTTGAATCGGGCGTGTATCAAATAGAGGGCTCTGATTGCACCGGATGGGAGCCTTGTTCATAAAGCGCTGGCCGAGTCAGCAGTTACGTGGAAGGCAGCGTCTAACCGGAGTGCGCCATGCATGTTTCCGGAGTTGTTGTATGATTGCGTGGTGCCGCACGTTTAAATAGAAAAATAGGGTATTTTCTGATTTATTTAAATGCTTGATTTTAAAAATCCATATCTTAGTATAGAAAAATCACAAAAATAAAATAAAAATATTCTAGTGTTCAATGAACAGAGGAAAACAATGTGAAAATAGTTTGAAGTTTATTTGATACATATTTTATTTTTAAATAATTAAATACTGATTTGAGTCTCATGTAGACATTTCACCATAGCTTGATATTTTGGCATGTTGTTGCCTCTGTCATGGGGGATATTCTCTAATTTTTCCAAAGTCGGAGAAGACCTCTAGATAGAGATCCATATTTTTCATGTTTATGTCTATTATTTGCATAAATTAATCATAATAATTAGCATGTTGCTTAGAAAAATCCAAAAAAATTTTAGAAGGTTTATTATGATTAGAGAACCCTTAAGAAAATTTTTCATTTGTCTAATCATTAAGAACACACTTAACTTTCACAAAACCCTAAAACACAAAAAAAAATAGTTTAAAAAATAGAAACATTTAAATGACTTGATTTTAAATCTCTATTATGATTTAAAGTTCAGAAAACTCTTCATAAAATTTTCAAAATATTTGGAGCTCATTTGAAAACTCAAATTGATTTTCTAAATTAAATGCCATTTTGACACTAAAATAATTTTTTATAATTAAAATTTAACTCAAAAAATCATAAGAATTTGTTTTGGGAGTTTTGTGTGATTAGAAGATTTTTTAAAAAAATAAAAATTGTAAATAAAATAAAAACTTCATTTTTAAGCCTATTTTAATATTTAAATAAATAAAAATGAATAAAAGTCACAAAATTAATAAAATTCATAAAAATATTATAAATTGTTTCCTAAGCACTTAAAAACAATTGAAAAATTTTTCCTAATTTTCAAGGCAAAGATATTGAATTTTAAAGCTTAAAATAATTATTTAAAGGCTAAAAATGAATTTTTCTTAATCTTTCACTTAAAATGTAAAATTTATTCCT
>NW_018251183.1:0-2747 GCF_001263595.1 Phalaenopsis equestris | reverse complement strand
TAATTTTAATAATTCAAATAAAACTTAAAAAAGTATGAAATTTGGCCCAAGTGTTTCTCTAGTCTAAATCTACCTCAAAAAAAAATTTTCAATGAGTTAGGCTTTACCTTGGCCAAGTTGTTGAATTTTCTTTGAATAATCTCATTCTTGCATATAAATAATTACATAAATTAAATTAGATTTTGAAAAATCACATTTCTCCTCTGATGTCTTAATTGACCCACGAGTAAGGTGGGATGAAAATTCCAAAGTTATTTGAATTAAAATTGATGAATTATGAAGTGATAAAGTCTTAGGAGAAAAGGTGTAATTTTAAAAATTTAGCTTAATTAATATTTAAGCTTAATTCAAGAAAGAGAAATGGGCAACCTTTGGTTTGAATTAACATATTTGGATAATTGAAACACAAGGGAACACAAGGGATTAATTGGTAGATTGGTAGATACCAATCTCACTTTTTCCAATTAAAGGATAAATTTGAAATTTCTTAAACGATTAAAATTTGGGAGACTACCAAATTGAATGACCTTAGACTTAGGCGTATTGTTTTAGGAGTTAATAATCACTAATTTATTAACCCTATTTGGTTTTCAAGTGATGATTTGGTTTTCAGGTGATGTTCAAATGTTTTGATGATGAATTATTATCACTTAAAATTTAATCTCTTCAAAAATGACTGAGACATCCGCCAGGATCTTAAGGGCTTACTAGTGATCTAAGCTAAATCAAATTTGATTAAATGAGGATTAGAAAAGTCAATGTAACTAGAAATTGAACACCTTTCAAACACTACAAGTCCAAGTTAAAACCAAAATTGGCTAAGTGTCTTAATAACACTAACTTGCCCCTTTAATGGTCTCCACCTGTATAATTCTCGAATTGAATGATAAATGATAATCACCCTGCTCTTAGAGAAAATTGAAACATCACTGTTTATTGAACACTATAAATATTTACGGGATGGATTATTAAGCAATATAATAAGTTTAAAGGAGCTCAAGAATTCTCACCAGGCTGTGAGGGGAAAGCATGGACCTACCTTTTTCTCCTGACCTGTTGGATACCTCAGAGGTCTACTAAACTTGAAATGATTTGCTTAATAAAATCACCCTTAATCAAACCAATAAGAACTCACCAAGATATAATCTAGGAACCTTAGTTTTCCCGCTTTACATAAAATGCCCTTAGATGCATTTTGAGTTTCAGTTGGAGATGACAGGAAGACTATCCAAGTACGCTTTTATTGTGATTTATTAACCTGCATTCTTGATTACCAGTACTATTTTTTAGTATGTTACTGTACTTACTCACCTGCATGTATAACCAAAATACGAACTTTCATGCTAAACAATGATGATAGATTGGGAAGTCACCGAGGTTCTCCTTCAGATCTATGACATCCCCTAGTTGATAGATTGGGAAGTCACCGAGGTTCTCCTTCGGATCTATGGCATCCCCTAGTTCTTCCTCTTTCGGATTACAAAATAAAATGTTCCAAATTTCAGTCATTTCCCTTTCACACCTCTTTGTCAGATTTCGTTGAAAAAGTTCTATCCTTTTGAACTCCTTGAAGATAATATTTCCTGTTTTTTATTGAGAGTTTCCTTAGATGACTTCGGTTATCTAAGATGTTATTAAGTATAGGGGCTTGCCTTTATAGGAAGCTTTTCCGAACCGAGCTTAATATAAACCCTATTTAATTCTTCATATTAAATAGAGGAAGTTATCGGCAAACAAAACAATTTTGCAGACCAAATAGATTTCATATATTTATTAGTATATTTGATTGAGCCTCATTCTCAAATCTTGTGTTTATCCTTCAGGATAAAAACAGTATTTGAGGTATAGTGCTCTTTCATTTAAACTATGAAAAATATGGGGTCAGTTTGATTTGATTTCATATTTTCATATTTTTATAAACTATATATACATATATAAATTAAAATGTCTTTCCAAAGAGGGTAAGGGTTACCCACTTTTAAGGGAATCATTAAATGGGCTTCTTATTTTGTCAATTTGGGCATGGTAAGGTGGCAAAGGCTTACATGGCTCACCTATGACATGAAAATGGCTTCATGGTTTGTCCTTGGCTTGGCCAACTTGCATGAAAAGGGATCTTTGGATTTATGGGATATTTTTGTGGCGTTTGTCATGAGGCCTAATATGGAATGATTTTGTGATGAATTTAAAACATATGAAATGATTTTGATTGAATGGATGATGAGGAGAAATGGTCATGCGGGCTTTTAATTGAATTTGGGCTTTTTGAATTAAACATGGTGGGCTTGGGCTTTAAGAATTGAGATTGAATTTGGGCTAAAAGTTGGTTCAATTGAATGTTGAATTTTATGTAGGAATATGTCATGAAGGATTTGGAAGAATTAAAGTGATTTTGAATTGAATTGAAAGATCGATTTAAGATCCATTTAGTGGATTTAGTCATATGGTCAAAATTGGGGCTTTTTGATTTGAGTGATATTAGGTTTGAAATTGATCAGATTGTGCTTGAATTTTGTTGAGATTGGGATTTAAATATTCCCAATTTCATTTCTCTTAACTACCACATGACCCAATTTGACCAATTTGACCATCTTTAACCAAAATCCTCAAATTGCCCTTTAAGGACCCAAATTTCCCCAAATTCAATCCAAATGTACATCAATTTGACCTCAATTGACCTCAATTTCAATCCTAAACTCAAATTCACTTGTAATTTGACCAAATTAAACCAAATCCAAGCTCAATTG
>NW_018251182.1:10550-16254 GCF_001263595.1 Phalaenopsis equestris | reverse complement strand
CACAAACTCTAAATTATAAAAGAAAAATCACTAATAGGCTCCAATATGGCGGTGGAGCGATATGGTGGTAAAATGAAAATGGATTATGAAAAATGGCAAAAATGGAGCGTGGTGGAACGGCTTGGAGCGAAAAGAAGCCACTTTCCTAATGATTTTTCGGCCTCATATAAAGCCCAAGGTTGGTTCTCCAAGAAGTACCTCCAAAAAGTCTTCAAAAATAGTCTAAATACATCGAACCTTCTAGAACGGGGCCTGAATCGCCTTTGGCGCCGTCGGTGCTAGTTCTGGCGTCATCGGCGCTGAGTAAAAATTTCAGCTGCAGTAAAAATTTCAACTGTTCTGTTATTCTGCATCGTCGACGCTACCCTTGGCGCGGTCGGCGCTGATTTCTTCTTCAAAAATTTCATTTTGACTCCAAATTCCATCATTTTTTGCTTTAAGTCTTAAAAATAATAACCTAAAAGAAAATATCAAAATACCTTCCATTAAAGTGCAATATCACCAAAAAGTAGTATAAAATATGGGTCTAGAACTGCATATATTTTCGGTGTATCATGCATCATGCGCTAGCTCTTTGGAAATCGGCACATCATGCGCTAATTCTAAAATTTGGTCGTTTCAATTTTTATAAAATAAATTCTAAGTCTTTTCACAATATTAGGCAAATAAAGATGTTTCTAAACATTTTTCTTAAATACACGGATTACATAAAGAGATAAAACATAAAATTATATATAACTTTAAACAAAAACTCAAAAATCAAAGTAAACAATCAATACATATAGGTTGCCTCCCACAAAGCGCTTGGTTTAATGTCGTCAGCCCGACATTCCCAGTCTCATTCTGGGTAATCCAACATGATAGTTTATTTAAAATTTGGTCTATCACCATCAAAATAAGGTTTCAATATGTGCCCATTTACCTTAAATATTTTTCTAGTCTTAGGATCTTCGATATTGACTGCTCCATAGGGATATACTTTTATAACTCTGAATAGCCCTTTCCACCTAGACTTCAATTTTCTAGGAAATAATTTCAATCTTGAATTATATAATAAAACTTCCTACCCATGTTCAAATTCTCTTTTTACTATTCTTTATAAATCATCACATTATCATAAGATTCATTCCTAATTTCCTTAAGCTCATTCAATTGCAAAAATATTTTATCACTAGCTTCTTTCAAATTGAAATTAAATTCTTTTAATGCCCAATAAGCTTTATGTTCTAATTTAACTGTCAAGTGACAAGTCTTCCCAAAAATTAATCTATATGTGGACATTCCTATAGGTGTCTTATAAGCTGTCCTATATGCCCATAATGCAGTATCTAATCTAATAGACCAATCCATTTTGTTAGGATTAATACTCTTCTCCAAAATTCTCTTAATTTCTATTTCTAAAATGAGATCTTCCATCAGTAATGATTACTCTAGGCATTCCATATCTTGTAAAAATATTTTTCATTAAAAATTTAGAAACACTCCGAGCATCACATCTAGGTAAAGTGATTGCTTCTATCCATTTTGAAACATAATTTACCGCAATTAATATATATATTTCCAAATGAAGGAATGAATGGTCCCATAAAATATAATCCCCATGCATGAAAAACTTAAATTTACAAATTAAAATTTAGAGGCATTTCATTCCTTCTAGAAATATTACTTACTCTCTGACACCGATCACATGATTATATATATATATATATATATATATTAACATCTCTAAATAAAGTAGGCCAATAAAATTTAGATTGTAAAATTTTTCGAATAGTTTTATCATTCCCAAAATGTCCTGCAAATTCAGAATCATGACATTTTTTAATAATCTCCTGAACTTCTTTATAAGGCACACATCGTCTTATAATTAAGTCTTTACATTGTTTATATAAATGAGGATCATCCCAAAAATAAGATTTTACATCATAAATAAATTTCTTTTCCTGTTGTCTTATCAATCCATATAGTAAAATACCACTAACAATATATATTACAATATCAGCATACTAAGTTACTTCCCATCCTTTTACGGCATAAAGTTGTTCATCAAGAAAAGTATCTTTAATCTCTCTTTCAGAATCAATAATTTCTTCTTGTTCTAACCTCTGTAGATGATCAACTATTTGATTATCAATCACTTTCCTATCAACAACCATAAAATCAAATTCTTGCATCAGAAGTATCTATCTAATTAATCTTGGTTTAGCATCCTACTTTTGCATTAAATATTTAATAGCAGAATGGTCAGTATGCACAACACAATTAGTTAATTTAAGAATTATTAAGAGAGTAGGTAACTTATCAAAAGCATACACAACGGCTAATAACTCTCTTTCAGTGGCAGTATAGTTAATTTGAGCATCATTAAGAGTCTTACTAGCATAATATATGACCTTGAAAATCTTATCATATTTCTGCCCTAAAACAACTCCAATTACATAATCACTAGCATCACACATTAGTTCAAAAGATTTCTCTCAGTCTGGTGAAACAACTTTAGGAGCAGTGATCAATTTTTCCTTTAAAGTTTCAAAGGCTTTAAGGCAATCTTGGTTAAAGTCAAACTTTAAGTCAGTCTTTTCACAACGTTCCAAAAATTTTTCTAATTGATTTAGACATATTTGAAAGGAAGTTCCGAATACAGAAAAATTGTCCATAAAGACTTCAATCCCTTTTTTAATCAAATCACTAAAAATTGACATCATACATCTTTGAAATGCACATTAGATAATCCAAAAGGCATTCGCCAAAAAGCAAAAGTTCCATAAGAACTAGTAAATGTTGTTTTCTCTTACTCCTCAGGAGTAATAGGTATTTGGTGATAACCAGTATATCCATCTAGAAAATAAAAATATTTGTACCCAACTAATCTTTCCAACATCTGGTTTAAAAAGGGTAAAGGAAAATGATCCTTCCAATGACTTATCTTGTTGATATTAATTCATTATGCTCTTTTGTCCCTCCTTTCTTCAGAACATGGTGAATTGGACTCACCCAAGCACTGTTTGAAATATGATTTATTATTCCCGCGTCTAACCATTTTATAATTTCTTTCTTAACCACTTCTTTCATCATAAGATTTAATCTCCTTTGAGGATCAATTCTTAGTTTATGTTGATCTTCCAACAAAACTCTATGCATACATATTGAAGGACTGATTCCTTTAATATCAGCTAATGTCCATCCAAAGGCTTTCTTGTATTTTTTCAAAGTTTCTAACAATTTTTGTTCTTGAGCATCATTTAATTCTGAGGATATTATGACAGGTTGTGCAGATGAATCTCCTAAGAAGCATACTTCAAATGTGTAGGAAGTGTTTTCAATTCTAGTTCAGGGGGTTTTTCAATAGATGAAATCAAATTGTTGTCATTTTCAGCAGAATCTAACATTTCAAATTTTTTCTGAACATATTTCAGTTCTTCCGTACTCACTTCCATAGAATCGCAAAAGACCCAAGATGAACATTTCAAATAGAATTGGATAGATATCCATTCTAAATGAACCATGGATCAATGAAATCCCCATTTTGGGTTCTTATGTATTGGTCTTAGCCAGGGTATTGTGAGGGTATGGTATTGTATATCTTAGCTCCAAACCAACATCCAGGGTCAATCCTAAGGCCAAGTAACCCTATAGGAACTCTCCTTGAGTTCCCTCATAATGATCTTACCTACTAAATTCTAAAGGTTAGGACCAATATGTGGAACTTCAAATTGAGTAAAGAGAAGAGTTTTGGGTTTCTAATGGTGAGGGTACCTTTTCTAGTTTTTTAAGACTAGTCAATAGAAAAGTCTTATGGCTAGACCTAGGATACTAAAGAAGTTTCTAGACCTCAACCAAAAGGGAGGTCAACAGCTACACTCTTCACTGAGTGCAACTGTCTAATTATCTACAAACTTCCTTTTCTTATTAGGTATATCATTCATGAACTTCACATAGCTTGGCATTTGTTCTAAAGCTTCAATAAATGGAATGTTTATGTTAATTTCTTCAAAATTTTCAAAAATTTCAAAAATTGATTATCTTTATACTTCTGCTTCAATCTTTGAGGAATTGGAGGTGGTGGTCTTTCTACAGTGATTTTCATTTGTTTAATAGGAATTTCTGACTCATGATGAAAATCTTCACCAGAATTTTCATTTTGCACCCTATCTTTTTCAATTTCAACTTCTCATTGAACTCTTTCTTCTAATTCTTTTTCACTTTTCAGCTGAATAGCTTTAATTTATTCCTTGTTCTTATCTTTCGGATTTACTTCAACATTACTAGGCAATGTTCATGGAGGTCTATTGCTAAGTGCAGTAGCAATACATCCCAATTGATTTTCCATGTTTCTAATTGCAGCTCCTTGACTCTGTAATTGACTTCCCATTTGCAATATCAATTCTTCAATTGATAATTTTTTCTCCTTATTTTGCAAATTATTAAATCTTGGGGGGTAATAAGGTTTATAGGCTTTATTTCCTTGATTGTTGGAGCTTCCCACTAGGTTCACAGTATTGTTTCCCCATTGTGGATTTTAAGTATTGGAGTTAATATTACTCCAACTAAAGTTTGGATGATTCTTCCATCCAGGATTATAATAATTGACATAAGGATTATTAAAACGATTGTTTATTGCATTTGAAAGTCTCATAAAAAGATTAAAATTTTATCATTTGTCTCAATGAGTCCTCCTCAAGCACAGGTGTTGTTTGAGAATAATTCATTCCATATTGATCTATTTTCTTTGATATAACAACTATTTGAGCAACTAATATAGATATTGCATTATAATCATGAATATTGGCTACTCTTCTTAGATTTACCCTTTTTGAGGGCCATTGAAAATTATTAGTTGCCATCTCTTCAATTAATGAATATGCTTCATCGAATGATTTTGACATTGATGATCCACCAGCAGCAGCGTCAATTATTGATCTAAGAGATCCAACTAATCTATTGTAAAAAGTTTGATTTATTAACTAATCTAGCAACGCATAGTGTGGAAACTTTCTTAGGACACTTCCTAAGGAGATCTTTAAATCTTTCCCAGGCTTCATAAACTGACTCCCCTTCAAACCAACAAAAAGATGTAATATCATTTATATGCTTAACAGTTTTTGAAGGTGAGAAATATTTAGATAAAATTTTTGCGATAAATCTCCCCAAGTTTTGATAGATCTAAGTGCTAACGAGTTTAACCACATCTTAGCTTTATCCCTTAGTGAAAAAAGAAAAAGTCTAAGTCTTACATAATCATTTGACACTCCATTATATTGAAATGTAGCACACAATTCTAAAAAACTAGCAAGGTGCAAATTTGGATCCTCATTTAGTGTTCCTCAAAACTGATTGTTTTGTACCATTTGGATAATAGCAGGTTTAAGCTCAAATCAATTAGCAGTTACAACATGGTTTTGTATACTCAAATGAATTTCATTTACTATAGGATTAATATAATCTCTTAAAGGTCTCTGATGATGTTCGTTTTCATTTTCAGCATTACTTGAGTTGCAAGCCATTTTGCTAGAATGATTTTTCTCTTTCTATTGTTTTCGAATTTTTCTAATAGTTCTTTCTAAGTCAAAATCTTAAGGTACTAGGTTTTCAGATCTTATAGTACACATAAATAAAATAAAACAAGTAATTAAAAATAAGCAATACACTTAATAAAGAAAATTTCAAACTAAACTAAAAACATTGTACATATATATATATATAT
>NW_018251182.1:4771-10438 GCF_001263595.1 Phalaenopsis equestris | reverse complement strand
CGTTACTTCCCCGACAACATCGCCAAAAACTTGATGCAGCAAGAATTTGTTCATGCATTGTAACCCAAACTATAATATAATTTTGATGAAAATATATTATCTTTAAAAATCTTCTTAAAATCTCAATTCCCACTTACACACTACACAAGTATGCGTATCACTCAAGTATTATGGGGTTCTAATGGAGTCCTAGATATCAATCCCATAAGGAAGCTTATCAATCCCACAAGGAAGCTGGAAATATATATAAATAATAAAGCGAAGTGCTAAGTTTGAAATTAAATTACTTAAGTGAAATGCTACTAACTATGCAAATGTACGACTATAACAAGTAAATTAAACTAAATGCTAAATTTTCAAAAGTAAATTGCTGAAATAAAATAAAGGTTTTTGTTGTCGAAAAGTGCAAGTATGAGAAAACATTCTTCCCCTTTACAATGAAAATATGGATTGCGAAGAAATTTAAATCATTTATAAAATATATTTAAAAATTGTTTTGAGCCAAATAGGAGCAATCTTATTCTCTACCCTCTTCTGAGCGCTATAAAGAACATTGACTAATCCAGAGTTTGGTCATTAATTTTGTGGTTAGGCTGGGAGGACATTGGCTGTCACTCAAGAGCTCCCAATACTCCCTCCCCCGAGGGATAACATGCTCGCATTAGTTTCTAATCAACTGAACTAAATTGAGGATTCTAATATGTCACCTACTAAAAATCTTTCAATTCTACATCCATCAAAGTATATTTCCCTATTTATTTGTACCCAATCACATGAATGAAATACTCTTCCATGAAATCAAATGTGATTCTCCCTTTGTTGTGGAAATCATATCCCCTTTTCAGAACATATAATTCTCAACACATTTTAACAATTCAATTGGTCAGATCGAATAGGAAATGAAGACCGGAGTTCAAATCATCACAATTTATTGACATTTAAAATCATAGAAAATAAAATCAATTCTTCACAAAACAATTTCTTCAAAGTAGGGAGAAGGATAAAGAAGACTACTCAGAATTCATGAGAAGGATATGATAAAATAGGGATTTTATATATGAAATAGAGATTACAAATAAAAGAAATAAAAAGTAGAACTTATCTCACAATCCTTCCCAAGCAAATCCCTAGAAGTTATCTCCAAGCCTTTCTCTCTTTACAATCTCTTCCAATTCTCTCTTAGAAGTGTAATGAAGAAGAAATCTCTCACTTTCCCTCACCTCTTACAACCCTAGAATAAAATCTCCTCCTTTCTCTTTCTAACTCACGCCTCTCTCTCTCTAAATTTTTGTCCCCCTTCTAGTCTCTTTAAAGGCCTTTTTCATCCCCCCCTCAATTCCCTTCAGAAGTTCCCTTTTTTGGCTGCCTCTTCTCTCTAAAAAGAGTCCCAATTCCCTGAATTTCAAAAGATGTGCCTCCTTGATCCAAGAGGCAAATCCCTTCAAATTGGAACCTTTCAAAGTGTTCACATGCATTGAATCACTCCATGGGGTGCTTAGAACATGTGTCCCTTTGAAAATTCACGCAAAATTCATTTTGAACCACCTTAATTTGAAAAAGTCACGTCTAGTGCATCATGCGCCGGCGCTCTGGATTTTGGTGCATCATGCGCCAAATCCCAAAATTGGCTTTTTTTGCTCCAAATTTTGTTCTTTTTGCCATTTTTGCTCCAAATGCCCATAAATAAAATTCCTGCAACAAAAACATAAAAATATCTTGCTTTAAAGTGCAATATAAAAAAAAGAAGCATAAAATATGTGCTTAAAATAGTTTATTATTTTAGTGTATTAAAATTCCCCAAACATAAATATTACTTGTCCTCAAGTGACACTTTAATACATAAAAGCATATGACTAATACCCTTATTTAAAGTGCAATATCACAAAAAATAGACATAAATTATCTAACTTTAGTGTGGCCAAGTCTGATGGGGACATGACTATGTCATATGACAGAGCCCACAACAAAATTATGTTGTGGGATGACATGACCATGCCAAACCTCCCAACAGTTGCACGAAGGATGCCTTCAGTGTAGTCACGCATGAAAGCTTCGTGACCACGCCATAAGACAATGAGCCTGACATAATTATGTTAGGGAGCTGGTGTGACCACGCTGACCCCACAATCAAAGCAGCATGACAATGCCCAAGCCTGACGTGACCAATTTAACTTGCCCAAGTTTAAAATTTGGCCCAAGTGGCCCTAGAAACGCAAGCTACCAAGAGCCAAAATCTCAAATATCTTCATGGGACTGTAGAGATATGCAAGGGTGTGTTAAATATGTGGTATTAGCCTCATTTAGATACTCCTAAGTACCCTTCATTGGCCATTTTTGGCAAAACATAAGTGGGTAAGTTGGGGATTTGGGTGGGTGAGCTAATTTTAACCTAGAGAATTCCTCATTTCATCCTCAATCAAATTCATTTCAGTTTTGAGCTGAGGGAGACTTTCTTGGAGAGCATTTGAAGAGCTTGAGAGTTCTAGAGGGAGAACACCATCTTCTTCCTCAAAGAAGCTTTATCTTCATGGAGTATAGAGCTTGGAGAAGGGAAAAAGGAGGACTCTTCATTTTCCTTAAGGAGAAGCTTAAGGGAGTTAAGCTAATTTCCAACTTATTCTTCTACATCATCATTCTTCTTCTTCTCTAGCAACTTCTCTCCCTCTAATGAATTATCTAGAGAGCACATCTAGGAGAGGTTCATCCTAACTTAGGGGAAATAAGATTTCGGTGAGCTTGAGGTTTCTCCCACAAGGAGAGCATCATCTTATGTTGAAGAAGGACTACTCCGATGAAATTTTCTGGCGATCCCTCTAGCAAGGAGTGCTTCCTCACTCTTTGGGATAGGACATGCGTGAGCTTCTCTCATACTCCTAGGAGAGCTTCATTCCACTAAAAGAAATGTATTCTCAATCTTCATTTTGACGAGATTCTCTAAAACCCCTTTGCTTTTTTTCTTTTTTGGCTAGCCCTAGGAATAGATCTTATTAGATGTTTTTGGGTTTGGTTTCCCATGCTAGGCAAGTTGGTTGGCTGACAATAATCGACATGGATATATGTCTATTGATCGACCATTTACTTTTTAGAGGAAGCTCTAGGTTAGGAAGCACATGTGTGGCCAAATACTTTGCGAAGCCGAGTGAATTTTCATTACAAACCCTATACCTAAATTCTAGTGGGTCAGAATCCCAATTTCCCATAGTCTTAGAACTTCCAACCTTCCTTGGAGGGGTTGGAATAATTCATATAGAAGAATGGGAAAAGCTTTATAACTAGCTCATTCTGCAATATTTTTCCTTGGTTCTTCTTAAACCTCGGAGTTGTCATCTTGCCTATTTATGTGTTGTTTGTTATTTCTTTATTAAAATAAGTCTCCATCCTGAATTATATAAATGATTGGAATAGGAGAGGAATCAAATAGAAAAAGGAAATACAATAAACAAATAATTAAAAGAAAAGAGACAGAAGGCTTATGCATGGTTAATATTGGTGTGATGGGTTTGAGAGTATTTGTCCAAACAAGATCAGAAAAAAATAGTTTGAAACACGATAACCATGAAGATAATCCCTACATAATCCACCCATAATTAGAGAAGAAAAAAGAAAATTTGTGTTATGTGATCAAGAGCACTCATAAGGGGATGTATCCCACTTAGTTAGATACATCCTAGGGAATACCAAGAAATACTCTTGATAAAAAGAGTTTCACTTTTTTTTTATCATGATTATGGGGGAAATAGGTCCACAAAGGGTGGATATTTTGTATGGGAAAGTTTCGATGCTTCGAGCTCATGCTAAGACATCGGCCAAAGAGTGAGTCTCTCACATCTTGAATGGGTAGTGACTCCTCGGCATAAGAAGCCTACAAAATAACCATGACATTTTGATGGGGATATCTCTATGTATCAAACCACTTTTGCATCATAAGGGCAAAAGACAAATCATCGTATCCCAAATGGGTGGCAACTTGTTAGCTTTCGGCTATCAAAATGATATCAATGAAGCCAAAGGAGTTGATAGGGCTCAACAGAGGTAGTCAAAGGTAAGGAACAGTAGTCCTAAAAAGTTAGATGTGATCAGGTCAGGGTACCACAGACTTGTCATCCTAGCCACTAGAACCCTAAGTCTACCTGATCGTGAAGGTAGTTGGCCCAACATGATCAGAGATCCCCAATCAGTAATCCATGAATCAAATCATCGACGGGGACTTCGATAGCCCTAAGGTAAAAGGAACGAAACTATATCCTATAACTATTACTGGAGCTCTAAGAGGTGGGACTTATACCTACCAAAGTGACGAGGATGTCTCGGGAAAGGAGAGAAGTGGAGGTTCAATTACAAAGCTAAAAAAACTCCAAACAAAAAGGACTTACACCTCATATGATTCAGGGAGTCTTATAACACCCTAGTCACACTAGACAACCTCTTAAGTAAAACCTATGTTGGGCCAATCAGATTGGAGAAGCCTGAGGGCCTCTCCTTGAGACATGCAAATATGTTGTAGTTATCTACCATAGTCCTAAACATAGAGGTCCTTATTAAATACGACCGGGGATATATCTATGCAAGCAACCCATTTTAAAACTAACCTGAATGCCATGTAGGAAATAAAAGATAGGTTTTGAAAAATCCTGAATCTTTTAATCCTAAATTTTGATTTAATTTATTTTTTTAGGATTTTTAAAATAAAAAGAATAATAATTTTTGGGTCCTTAGTGATCTTAGATTATGATTTTCATGACATCTCAAATGCAAAGAAATAATCAATAAAACCAGTCCAAGCACACATAGACATATAGAAAAGAAAGCACTCCAAAAACAATATATAAAAGAGGCTAAAGTGCCACTGGGTCAGCAACATATTCCAAGAAAGTAGTAAAAGTGGCCAAACTCTGTATATACATGCCCTGTCCTAAGTCTATACAAAAATGTAGAATCCAGACTTAAGGTGTGGGACATTAGCTGCCGCTTTTAGTCCTCATCACGTAGTTTGATGCATCATCCACCTCAAAACTCGTGCCCATACCTTATTCTGATACATACTCAGCTTAAAGACTCTATCAAATACATTGAAAAGAGAAAAAGGACTTGATCTGACCTTATATGTGGGGGAGCTAAATAACAATTGCAAGCAAAGGGGTTAGAAATTATTACTTGCTCCCCCATAGTGGTATTTATGCGTGTGCATATAATTAGGCATGACTCTCTACAAAAGAATGCCTTATTATACTATCAAGCACATCAAGCATACCAGCACACCAAAAAAAGCTGAAAAGGTGACACATGGCTAGCAAAAAAAAAAAAAAAAGCCAAAGGCATCCAAAAAACTTACCTAGCACCCTAAACCCTAGCCTAACACATCATCTAATGATATGTGTCCTAACCAACATGTAAGTGCAGGGTGAATCTCTAGGTATGTATGACTTTGACGAGGCCGATGCACTGACCCCATCTTAATGATCCAAGGGATCTAAAGGGTGTCACATAGGATGTATTTTTAGAAGGATTTGCCTCGCACGTGACTTATTTTGCTACATACATAGTTTTACAATATGGCAGAGCGCAGTATATGTATGCATGGCGGCTAGTTCAAGTTTTTCTCTGCTAGGGTTTGTGCACTGATGGCTCCTTCATGGCGGGGGGGGGGGGGGGGGGGGGGGGGGTGGG
>NW_018251182.1:0-3696 GCF_001263595.1 Phalaenopsis equestris | reverse complement strand
GTACTACTACCAAAAAGAGACTGTTGGAGGATAATACGTAAGAAGAAAGATTATTAGATATTAATCCACATAAGATTGATGACCCTACACTTAACAGTCTTACTGATGTGTTAACTGATGAATGGCAAGTTCAAAAGAGCAATAGGAAGAAGAAAGGGAGGCTGTAACTAAAACAACCCTTGTATGGGACTTCCATAATTCCACAAGTGGAACCCTATCCTAGAATTAGAGGGAAAGGGAGAACGTTTTCTCAACGATCAATTTTTTATGTTGGAATATAAGAGGAGTGGCTCATCCCTCCTCACTCAAGAGATTGAAATATCTCATAGAACTCACAAAATTTGGTGCTTTGCTCCTGTAGAGCCCATGGTCAAAAAATATCCTCATAACATTGTAAAAAAGTTTCCCAAGTTTACTTATTTTGCTAACTTGAATAATAAAATCTGGCTTTTTATAAGAACTGAGTCGCAGTAGTCTATGTTACTTAATCATTCACGTCTCTCAAAGTTCTTACATATCCAATTTTTTATTGGAGCTCATGCGGGGTATGCTACTTTTATATATGCCAGCAGCTTAACTAATCAGCAGCAGATCCTTTGGCAGGATTTATTGCATCTGGGTCAGTCTATTGATTCTTTCTGGATTTTGGGAGGGGACTTTAATTGTATTACTTCTCCTACTGAAAAAAGAGGGGGTAATGCTGCTTTGCCTTTAGCCATGGCCAGGTTCAATGATTTCATCCAAAATGCCACACTTTTTGATCTAGGCTTTCAAGGGCCTCAATTTACTTGGAGGAGGGGCACCCTGTGGGAAAGGCTGGATAGAATGCTTGTTAATTCTAATTGGCTTCAAAAATTTCCTTATACTATTGTCTCACACCTTGCTATGGCTTGATCTGATCACAGACCCTTACTTTTCTCCATCCAGAACTCAACCAAATCCGTTAGTACTCCCTTTATATTTCAAAACATGTGGACGTTACACCCTGAATTCCTTCAGGAAATTGGCAAAGCTTGGATTTTTGAACCTAATGGTAATCCTTGGATTAAGCTTTGGAAGCTGCAAAAGAAATTAGTTGTGCATCTTAGAAGGTGGAATTGGGAGAAGTTTGGGAATGTTCATGAGAATCTTGTTGCTGCTCAGGAGGAGCTTTACAAATTAGAAGCAGGTTTCCAATTAGGCCTGAACACTGAAGCTGAGGTATACCAAGAAAATGAGAAACTTCTTTCCCAAATTAATTATCATGAGAGTTCTCTTAAGCAAAAGGCAACTATCTCTAAGTTCACTGAGGGAGACAAAAATACAAGTTTTTAACATGCATGTATTAACTTTCGGAGGAAATGCAATATGATCCTTTCTATCACTAACTCCACTTGTTAGAATCTCGCCACTGATGAGAAAATTGCTCAAGATGTTGTTAATTATTTCCAAAATCTTTTCACCAGCAGGAAAACAGCTAGAACTACAATTGAGACTACTCTCTTCTCTAACTGTCAAGATTATGTACAAAGCTTAAATATGACTAACATACCTTTGGAGGATGAGATTAAAATTGCTTTAGACTCAATTGATGGGCAGAAGTCTGCTAGGCCTGATGGGTTTACCTCCACCTTCTATAAAGCTACTTGGTCCAAAACCAATAAAGATATTATCCAACTTGTTCAGAACTTTTCCAATGGGGTTGATCCTCCTAGGTATTTCAGTTCTTCCACTATCACTTTGATACCCAAAAATCAGACTAGCAAAAGTTGAGGAGACTTCAGGCCCATAAGCTTATCTAATGTTATCTCCAAGCTGATCAGCAAGATTATAGTTTTCAGGCTCCAACCACACCTCCAAAATCTCATTTTTACCAATCAGGTTGCTTTTTCAAGGACATAAATATTACAGATAATTTTTTGTTGGTCAGAAGCTTTAGTCGGACCTTGATAGGAAATGTAGAGGGGGGAATGCCATTTTCAATCTTGATATAAGGAAGGCCTATGATACTATCAATTGAGGATTCATTTTGGAGACTCTATCTAGATCAATGGCAAATGTCCTAGTTTCTCCACTGCATCCAGGGGAATTAAACAAGGGGACCCATTGCCTCCTACTATCTTTATTTTAGCCTTGAATTATTTTTCAAGGTTATTAAATAAGATGTTTGTTGCTTCATCTCCTTTGGCTTATCACCACAGATCTAATATCAACATAAGTCATCTGGCCTATGCTGATGATATAATAATCTTTCCTAATGCATCTAAAAATGCTGTCAAGACACTGCATAAAGGCCTTAAGCATTTTCAACAAGCTTCAGGTATGGATCTAAACCAGCAGAAATGTCAAGTTTATATTAGTGCTAACACAACTTCTTAGATCAAACATTAGATTTCTAATTACACTGGATTCAATATTGCTTCTCTTCCTACTAAGTATCTTTGAGTTCAATTATCAAAGGCAGATCCAAACAAACTCAATTCCATGATGTTATTGATCAGATCAAGACCCAGCTTAATTGTTGGACAAACTCTTTCTTGTCAAATGGGGGGAGAATTACTCTACTGAAAAGCATTTTGAAAACTATGACTGCATATGTCCTTCATATGTTTACTATGCAGAAAGGTACACAAGTGCTCCTTAGCAGAATTTTTAACAAATTCCTGTGGGTTGGGCAGAAGAAACTGTTCCACTGGCTACCTTGGCAGAAAGTTTGCAAACCTCTTCAGGCTGGAGGTTTGGGCTTCAAGGATTTTCAACATTTAAGCTTCATTAACTTTACAAGTTATGGATCAAATTCAGGGCCCAAGATAGTCTTTGGGCTAAACATATGATGGGGAAATACTGTAGGTTTGTGCATCCAACTCTTGTAACAAAGAAATTGAGGGATTCCAGGATTTGGTCCAAGATGCTGAGTATCAAAAATTAGTCTGAAGACCTGTTCATTTGGGAGCTGGGAGAGGAAAAAATAAACTTTTGGTTGGATCATTGGGTGTGTAATGGGGAGAGGATTGTCTGCACTATTCCCAACCCCAATTACCATAGTCAGGTTAAAGACTATTGGTCTGAGGAATAGTGGAACTGCAAAATGCTAAATATTGTACTCTCTAGGGAGCAGGTTAGATTTTTTGGAGTTTTATATGTTAGTTGTAACCTCTAATGCTTAGAAGCTTGGAACCAACATGAGCAAGCTTAGAGAG
Source organism: Phalaenopsis equestris (assembly GCF_001263595.1). Classification (NCBI taxonomy): domain Eukaryota; kingdom Viridiplantae; phylum Streptophyta; class Magnoliopsida; order Asparagales; family Orchidaceae; genus Phalaenopsis; species Phalaenopsis equestris. Next base: position 517 of record NW_018251182.1, on the reverse strand, counting down.
AATTCTTATAAGGTTAACTTTGGCCTGACCCAACCCACAACTACACAGTTATTTAGTTTCCTGACCGAAAAACTTGACCCTATTTCTTTAGGTTGCTAGTGCACAAAAATGGATATGGTAAAGAATTTAGAATTAATTTATATTTCACACACCAGGGGTTCTAGCAAGTGCACGTATCATTTCAAGTAATATAAGACTTTCTTTAAAAATCTCAGTATCGATCCCACATGGAAGCGAGGTAAGAAATCCGTTAGGCTGATTCTAGTATACTACTATCAGATCTTAGTTTGGAATTTTTGAAAAGTTTGGATTTCCTAAATTTACTAATTTATTATGAAATTGAAGTTAACTAAATTAAATAAAAACCTAATATATGAAGACTGGTTAAATTTTAAAAAATACTTATATTATCAAAATCCCCTTCCCCTTGCGATGAGATCATAGTCAGTGCATAAATCAAATTTTTAAAGGTTTAAAGGTAGTTTTGTGATAAATAGAAGCATATTTATTCTTTACC